>NW_027104700.1:1039938-1062062 GCF_000696795.3 Halyomorpha halys | reverse complement strand
TATATATATTGCTACAACACTTACTTGACAAACGCTATAAACCAAAATCCTACGTCAAATCCTTGATGCTTCTTATTACATTACAAATAAACTCATCCACAAAGACCTTAACATCCCATTCGTTGCAGATTATTCCAAAACAGATATGCGTCTTTTCATTCCAAAATCCTTACCCATTTTCACCCATTGGTTCTTAATGTCTCATCCTTAACCATTCCTGACAATCCTCCGAGGTGTCAGAAAAGAAGATGGCCACGGGACCTTCTAATTTAAATATAAGTTTGAAGTACCACCAACGGATCCTTCCCAACATTTTCACGTGTAAATGAAACATTCCACATATTTACTTATTGTATTTATTATTCGTACAGTTGTTAATTACATTAAATAAATAAATAAAATAAAAAATATATATAATATTTAAAAAATTATAATCATAAACAAAGAAAATTGTAATAAATTGTATGCATTTGAAATTAGATTACAACATTCGAGAAAATTTCCAACGCCTCAAATCTCAATAAAACATTTCCTCTAGTAAGATGTAATTCAAAATTAATAATCTGGAAACGTTTTTTATGAATATACCAACATTTTTTCGGTTAATTTAATTTTACAAAATAAAGTCCTATAAACAAAGCATCGGGTTAAGAGATGTAAAAAAGGCCAAAGACAAAAAAAAAAAAGAGTGTGAGGCAAAGTAAAAGGTTAAGTTCTTTGTAGGTTTCTCTTTTCTGCAAAACGACCTTGATAAAATACGAACACAATCTCTCTTGTAAGGCAACATAAAACATTCAAGTATTTGTGGATTTGTGTCTCGACTTAAGGGAGAAACATAAACAAAAATTACGTTTTCTGGTCTCTCCCATGTTCTCTGTTAAAAACCATATAAGTTATCATCAGAAAATATTATTGTAGCAAGATAGACCGAGTGGTGGTCAATAAAGGTACCAAAACAGTAAAAGAAAACCATTTATTTATATTTTCTTTTACTGTTTTGGTACCTTTATTGACTACCACCCAGACTATCTTCCAACAATCTACACATAGGTCAACTATCTTCTTCCAATAAGAAAATATTATTATTCATCAGAAACGATCAACATCAGAATTTTTTTACCTTTTTTTACCATCTTGCCTATAAACGTGGTCCCTAACAGCTACAATTAAAACTACATAAGCATTTCAATTTAATTTTGTTTTGTAAAAAAATAAATGTATTTTTTTCATTAGTTTTTCTGTTTCTCTTCAGAATCAGTGCATAATATACAATTTATCTACTATACCACCGGTAACTAAGTAAATTAAATAAAGATATAAGATTAATTACATCTGGGTGCTGTTGTAATATCATTGTTGAAGATATTGTTGAAAAAAATATAATTTCTATGTTTGCCTTCGCCCTCCAGTGCATGAATAACTTTTCAGTAATAATAATAATAATCTAAAAAAATGTGCTTGTGGGATGAAACAGACATAAAACTTCACTGCACATCTCTTAATAAATAAAAGTAAAAAAAACAACATAAAGTTAGATATTTTCCGACCGCCTAAGTGCTCAAGATAAGAGCGCAGCAACCTCGTTACCGTGCTACAGAACTTCATTTCAAGAGTTCATTGTGTCCCTCATATTTTTTCTTTTTCTTTTTTTTTTTTTTGTTCTGTTAATTACACTTGAATACTTCTTCTTTTAGTAATTTTACAAGCAAGGGGGATGAGTATAGATAAATTTATAAGTATGTCGCAATACAGGAATAAAATAGTGAAGAAAATTGTGAGAAAAAAACTTTCAATTTTTTTATCTCAAATTTTCGTCGTTATATCATGTTTTATTTTTAAGCTAGGATGATTAGGTTAATTATTTAACTAAAACCTTTGAAAGATATTTAATTAATTTTGATTTTAGAAATACCTTATCTTTAAACTGTAAGGCCTTAAAAAGTAATGCCCTAAACTTTTACATTTAATTATTCCTATTTCTTGACCTTTTCCGTTATATTTCTTTCAGGAAAAATTTTAACAAAATTTGTAGTAATATTAATCATAATATTGGCATGAAATAATTAAGAGAATAAAAAAAAATATGAATTAAGTTTATTTAAGGTCTAGTACTATAGGTCTAAAAAAAAGAAAAACCGTGCCTTTTACTACACGGATGTGAGTTTATGTTTCTTTCTTTTTGGGGATTTTTTAATTCTTTAACACCCTGCATTTGTATTTTTACGACTTCATATTGTTAAAATCCTTTAGTTAAACGTTGGATTAGTATGTCAAATTTTGAAAATACGATTAAAACATAACATAAAAATGAAATCATTACTATAAATTAAACATTTTCACCAAAAGTATAATTTGGTACACTTTTGTTCAATAAACATAGCGATAAAACGATCAAAATAAAAACAACAAAATTGAATGAACGTCTCTTTAATTCAACAAATCAAAGTTTTTTTAATTGTTTTCCTAATTTAACATATCAGGAAACAAAAATACTTCATAATATATTTCCTAATACAATATACTTTATAATATATATTGTTAATCGTTCAAACTTGAAAATATAAACAATGATAGTTAGTCATACTGTCAAACGAAGAATCAAATATAGGTTAAGTTAAATTAAAGAAGTAATTTTTTGATAGCATTGTCGACACGACAATGAAACTTAAAACAAGCGCCCACCAGTCTAACTCGTGTAAGAACAAGTCCATAAATTTAGATATTTCGTTTTCGACATTTTTTGAGGTTCTAAGTCAAATATTATATTTTCTAAAAGTTTTGTCTTTCCGGTGGTACGTATATCATTCATTAATTATCTGGTGGTACGTATATCATTCATTAATATAACAATTTTTATTTCCAAAAATGTATTTGAAAATTGAAAAAAATATATATATTTTTCTTAAGTCAAATCCTTTCATATTCCATATTTATCCATTTTACACAACTAATAAAAATGTTAAGTGATTAATTTTTCAAACAAACAAAATTGAAGGTTCAATATAGGAAGATATGAAGAAATTTAGAATTTGTAAGATTATTCCAATGAGGATACGACCTAGCTGATTCCAATGACCATTTAATTATAAATTGATTTTATGAGTTTAATCTAAATCTTCAGTACTGTTATAAAACTAAAGATTTTATATATAATGGATATTTCAATCAATAATATGAGTCCATGAGAGTAAAATAATAACAAGGACGAAGATTTAAAGCCAGATTGTATTGGGCAATTTAATTCATACGAATGAAATTATTGGAAATGTCACAGCCCAAGAGTAGATTAGTAGCACATAACTTAAATAGAAACAGACACGACAGAGCCTTGCATAACTCCTCTCAACCTGGATTTCTATTATAGAGAATTAAACTGTCACTTTATCAATTCCTTACCTAATTCCTTTAACGACGAGTGTCGTGTTATCAGATAAGCTGTTATAAAAATAATCAATTGAAAATAAATAAACTATTTCAAAATTGTGTTGATTGTGATGATACAACTGGTAAAACTGAAAAAAAAATATTTATTTAGTTTTAGACTACGTTGTGACATCACGAATTACTAACACGATTATGGCAAGCTGGGAACTGCGTATAATTCATTAATTTGGCATTTAGATCTAAACAGTTTTAATTGAAAATTGTTGTTCTATCTTGATAGTCAAGGAAATCATTCCAGGTTTCTTGGTATCCGGAAAGTGAAAAACTTTGAAAAAATTGATTTTTGTGTTTAGAATAATATGTTTCACTTGATGTGTATATATGTATACAGTTGTAAATAACAATAAATAAATTACTAAAAAAAAAAAAGAATAATATTTACTTATTGATACTTAATATTCTTATACTTAAGAATAATAAAACTTACTTACTGGTAAAAATATGTCAGTAACCCATTTTATTTATATTGATTAACAATATCTTATTCAAAAAGCTATTTTCTCCAAAATCATCACTGACATAAATTTTACCTCAAAATTTCCTTAGAATCGGAATATACCTAAGTTAAAATCCTTTGCCTTAAAACTTTCTTTCGATCAAACAGTACCTAAGTTGAAAACTCCAATATTAATTCACTAGATAATATCAATTCTAATAATTAATTTGAAAAATAGAATTTAAATAAATTTTATTTTTATGGAATGTTTTTTTAAAATTTTATTATGATAAAAACAAATTTAATCTAAAATCTGTAACAATAAACATCAGTTCAGTGTTTCAAAAAATATCTTTCAATTTAAATACTTTTATATTTTCTGATACCTTTTTGATAAAAATCAAAACTTTTCAATTACATTATTTCAAAGAAAAATTCAAACTTTTACATTTCTTTATTACAATGAACCTGTCCAGCTTACACAAGCACATAATCAGACGGCAATAATAAAATTATAATGAATTATAAATTAATAATTAATATAAATTTTTTGTTATTCTTTTTTTATTAAAAATTTTAGGATTTCTCAAAATCTCGACATGATTATTAGAATTCATTTTAATAATTGGACAAAACAGCATTTTCTGGAACGATTTTCGTGCCAACTTATAAAAATTGTAGATAAAATCGAACCAATTTTGGCAAATCTCACAGTTTGTATGTAGTTATGTTAGCCAGTTTTGTCTGAGAAGGGAGGAAATATACTTTCAACAATTTATTATAATGATTATAATCATAAATGGAGCCATATCTCATATCAATTTGAAGTTTTTTCAACAACACACCATAATTTAAATCCTAAAAAACAATTTTAATAACGTGTTTAGAAAAAGGCAATATGAAACAGTTCAGAGAAAGGCGATGTGAAAGAGTTTAAAAACGAACGATATAAAAGAATTTAGAAGAAGGCGATATAAAAGAGTTTTGAAAAAGATAATATGAAAGACATAAAAGAAAAACTTCTATTTTTTTCTCTAATTCTAGAATGCAGTTTTCATACTTCAATATATTGAGTACCGAAAATCTTTATATATATTTTTTTAAATTTATTTATTGATATTTACAACTATACATAAAATATATCAAGTAAATTTGAGGAAATCATAATGGTATGGAACAAGCATGTAGAGAAACTACCCATTGGTAGCACTTTAAAAACATTTTTACAATGTAAGGTCTCGAGGCCATTTTCTTTTCAGACGCCTCAGAGGATTGTCCAGAAAAAAAGAGAAAGCAATATTAGAAACTAATGGGTTTAAGTGGTTAGCGAGTTTGTAATGGAAGGATTGATATCTGATTCGGGCTAGATCGGTTACAAATGGAACATTAAGGTCTTGGTGGATGATTTTATTTGTGACAAAGTAGTGAGCATTTAGGATTTTACGAAGGATTTTGGATTTTAAGGATTGGATACGAGAGGAATTCGAAGGTTTAGTGGAGCCCCAAAGCTCAAGCAGTATGTCCAGGTAGGCCTTATAATTGTCATGTAAATCAGTCTTTTGTAATGAATTGGAAGTTTGGACCGTTCGTATAGTATTCGAAATCGACGTGCAGTTTTCTGTCTTTTCAGTCTTGTGTCAGGATTCCAGGTTAGTCGTTTGTCCAGATGTAGTCCAAGGTAGTGAGTACCGAAAATCTAAAAATATACCTCCGTGCCAAATACAACAAAACTACAAAAGTAGCTTATGATGTGTTCCAAATAATATGAGCTATACTCGTATTTTTATAACATTTTTTTTTTATAACACACATCAGTATAAACACATTTAGTTAAATAGCTTCCCCAACTTCACCCAAAAATATTTTAGAAATTTAAACAAAGGATGAATTAAAATTTGATATTTAAATAACATTGAACCTTTTTTATTTATTTATTGCTATTTACAACTCTATTTCCATAAAAAACAAATTAAGAAAATTAGGTTAAAGAACATAAGGGAGTGATACAGGCATGTAGAGAAACTACCCACTGGTAGTACTCGAAATATGGGAACTTAAATTTATATTAAAGTAAAATTTTTTTTAAAATTATTTATTTATTTATTGTAATTTACAACTGTACAAAATAATACAATAGGTAAATATGTAGTATAAAAGTAAAATTTAAACTCATGCGAAAAGTTTGATTTTTTTTTTTTACTCTTCGTCCTAAAAAAAAAAATAACAAATAAAACATTTTATTTCTGTTTCTGTTTGTTTTTTCTCTACTTCTGCCCTTCTTTGTATTTATGCTTCCTTACATTTTATTTAAGATTTAAGCCTTATAAAATCCTGATAAGTCTCAAACCTATACTGGCATCAGCACGAATGCAAAATATGAATTAATGTTTTAAATATTTTAACTAACAAGTGAGCTCTGAAAGTATCGAAGTATTTGACCACGAGAAAAATAGATATCCTGTGGCTACAGATTCAAAAAAAGCTGATTCTACTCGGGATAACATTTTGCACAACGTTTCTTCATTTCCCACACGGTTATGAGTTTAGGAAGAAAGTTTTTTAATCATTTTTCCACGGAGTTAGAAGCTACTACTGATTCCAATATCGAAACCAGTGTGTTTAAAAATTAACTTTTTTAAAATGAATACTTAAATTTTGAATTGTCTTATGATCTAAGTAGCCTGTGTTTTATTGTTTCTCAAAATTCCTGTAAACTATAAAACTCTAGATAATCACGCGCATTATTAAGTTTTAGTATGCCTGGAAAAAATATAAATTAACTAAACGACTGAAATGTATTCATTTATTTAATTTTTCTGGCTCAACTGTCATTATGTATTAAATTGCGATAATAAAGATTAAAGTTTACAAACGCTTTGCCTTATCCAAATATTTTTTGGGTAATTCCAATGAATAAATTATTAAATCATATATCTATGTAGTAAACAGAAAAAAATAAAAAAATATGGAATGAAATTAAAGACATATATATGAACTCAGAAACTGCTTTACATATTTTCATAAATATATTGTACTTCACTCTGGTTTAACAGTTTTTATCCAATTTCCGAACACTGTTGAATATCAAACCTTTTTTGTTTTTTTTTTAGTGTTTAAGCAATCTTCTAACGATCTCACCTACAGGAGAAACTTTTAGCAATAGCTATACCTCCTCATTAGCAACTAAGTTGAACTCAAGTAACCCACCATAGTAAGGACACACAGTTATTTATTATGGCTACTAAATGATGGATCAGGCAGGCAAGCCGTTACATTATACTTGAGCTTCCTAATAGGCCTACATTACCACAATGATTAATGGACGATAAAGCCTGATGTCATCCCAAAGAGGAATTTATTCACCTTTTACATCTCAACCTCCAAGACAAATTACAACATTGTAAGAGCAGTATTAGGAAGAAAACAAGCAAATGATTAAACTTATAATAAATTAAAATTCGAGTCAAAAGTACTTAATTTTGACCTGAATTTTAGATCATATAAAAAAGGATTCTCAAACGTTGTGGTCAAATACAGTTTGAACATTAGATTCGTTTCAATAACCATTAATATTTTGTTCATTATTTACTAAATTCTGTGACTGGTTAGTGATCAATCATATTTTCTCACAAAATGTAAGATAATTTTATTATATATTAAAAAATTAACATTAATATAATTTGTACGTAATTGATTAGATATCAACCAGAACATGTTTAACAAAACAACACATTTTATTTATATATTTCTTATTATGTATATAATTCAAAATTTGTAATACAAGATAAATAGGGAGAGGAGGATAATAAATATAAACTAAAATAAATAAGTTGATACATTTATAAATTTAGTTCAGATAGATGTCATTATTTGTGAATATATAATGAATGCAGATAAATGATATATAATATCTGTACCTACCGAGAAAAGGTTGATAACTATTCACCTAATAAACTATACTTATCAACATATTCACGTTTGTTAGGAATATATAAACTATTTATCCAACAAAAAAATACAGATTAATACATTCATACCAAACAGTTAAAAAACAAATAAATAAGATATCATATACAAATAAAAAAAAAACCGAAAGTAGATAAATTGGCAAATCTATCATTCATGAAATAGAAATATGTGCTTATATTTCCCACTTTAGTTTTCATACTTCAATCAAATGTAATACGATAAATTATTTGAGTTTTAATGTGTATGCTTACAAGAACCTTTTTTTGTCAAAAGAAATTTTTTGGATTTTTCTGATCCTTCTTCCTAATATTATAACTATAAATTTCCAAAATGTCCTGAAAATGATAGAAGTCCAGGTGAGAGCGATATTCGCGGAAATATGCGCTAGTCTGAACAAAGGTGGGGACTGAACAGACCGTTTATGAGGTTATGTCATAGTTCTCTAACCTCAAGGTGAACTCGAGAAATGATTTTCCTGTACCTATGCTAAGCTGAATCTCAACAATCATATTGTGACTGTTTCTTCTCAAACATGTTTACTTAAAAAAACTCTTGTGTTTTTATAAAAATAACTAACCGATTTTCAACTGCAGATTTGTAAATATAATTTGATCACGAGAAGATGGTTGGGAGTGTGTTCAAAATGAAACACAAATAAGTTGATGTAACTTATTTAATTGTGCCAACGTTTCGGCTAGAGTTTCTAGCCTTCATCAGGGCTAAGAACAGAACAAGATAACAATCAATAGGTAAAGAAAAGAAAATATAAACATAATGACATAAAGTGAATAATTTTACAGAATGGAATTAACAAAATGAAGTGATGAGAGAAATGGAAAATAAAATGTATACATAGGTAATTGACAAGTTGGTAAAATAACATAATCAAGGAAATAAAATAAAAATGAAGTTGTATAATGCAAAGAAGTATGAATATATTAGTTATTAATAATTTAACAAATTGAAATATGGAAAGAAAATATATTTATATAGTAACCATAATAATTACCACCCCTTCTTTTCTGATTTTCCTTACCCAAGTTATTAGTTATGTTATAATTCTAAACCATGAAATATATTCAGCCAATTAAACACATTCAATGATACACTTCATCCTGTAATTACATCAATTCATTTTATTTTGTTTTGTCTATATTTGAAATCAAAAAAATAAATTCATTGTTATACTAGACACCGGTAAAATCCGGAAATATACCCCACTAAACTTTTCCCGTACAAAATGGGAGTGTCCTAGTTCTTTTCTCGTGATAGCACAGAAATAAATAATAACCGTCCTAGGTGGGAATCGAATTTATCTTATTAGATGGGTCAGTTTGGAACACTTACTCCGAGGAGCTCGGCCGTCATGTCCTCATCAAAGATATAATTACCAATACCATCATTACAGAACTACCTGATCAATGTCAGCAAAAATGTTTTAGTTGGTCTGTTTCATAAAAATTATACATATTTCTACGGATACCATATAAAAAAATATACATATTTTTGATATCTAGATAAGACATTTTCCAATAGTGTTCAAATCTCCGTGCTATATATATGCATGTAAGTATCATAAACAATAAATATACAACGTTTGGGATCGACCTAATAACACTGAAAATATAAATTAAATTAAATTTCCAATTGTTCTATTAAACCCAGTATGGGCTTCTAGTTCCAATAAGGGTACTAATCAGAGAAGTAAAAAAGAAGAAAACTGAATATACCTACCTCTTAGCGATAAGCTAATTATCTTCACCAGCAATTAACTCTCACTCTCTTCCAAGACACTGCTATTGTGTCCTGTAATGATTCAGTTCTCAAAGCTGTCACATTAATTAATCAACACCAAACAATATATCACACAAGTAAGGATTAGCTTTACAAGGATTAGAAGAATTCCTTTACAACATCTAATTTATGGTCAAGGAGGTAGGCTGTAATCCTATTTCGGAAGATTTGGTCCGAGGAGTCCCAGGACACCTCTTGATCTTATAAACCACCAGGATCTTTCAAGGCTCTTCTCTTGTGTTTTAGAGCTATATAGTACATTGTTCTTATTTCTTTATTTTACTTCACATTTAGCAAGAACTCAGCGTAAATTTTTACAATAAAATGAAAGAAAACGAAGCTCTCTTAAAAAAAGATATTTATAATGTTAAATCTTGAAATATTGTAACAAATATTAATAATTTAGATAATAAAAAGTCACTTAAAATAATATTGGAATTACATGGATTGATATTTTTAATTTGTTTATCGAAACGCTTACACACGGGAGATTTTCAAATTAGCAGGATTACCCAATTTAGTTATTTCTGAACTAACTAAATAAAATAATTAAAATGATTGCGTTTAAACCTAAACAGAATATAGCATTATCAAGAATTTCTATTTCCATTTTACAAAACTATCGCTACCTGGCGTACGCAACCTCTCTCTTTGCGATTTTTCAAATAAAACAACCATTTTCTGCAACGAGTGGATTTTTAACAAGTAATTATTACAACAAAAAATGCGAAGTTAGGAACGAGTTCTAGAGAATCAATGATCAAGTGAAGAATGATGTGTCAATAGTCGAGTTATAAGCAGGATATAAATATGTTATATTTGTTATAATTCCACTGTTTTATTACATTTTATTATGATAATATATGTTTATTATATATCCATATTATATATGTTTTTAAGTACAGTTAAGTACGCAATAGAATGCTTGTGACAGAGATTTTTTTCTAAACATGTGCGACGACATTAGGTAATCATTTAGAAAAAGTCTTTAGCATTGATTTATAGAATATCTCAGAGTATTCCTATAGAAGCAATATCTTCCTCATATAATTAGTAATGATCAAACAAGCACCCTTCGGAGAAAGGACATTAGCAGCGCCTTCTATGGACGTTTATTAGCGACTCAACACAGTTAGTATAGTATTAATAATGTAGTAAGGCCAAGTTCCAAACAATCTAGCACAAAGCCTTAGTATTTTCATTAATTTAATTCAACCAGAAATTTAAAAAAAAGTTTACAAAGAACAAAAAAAAAAATAAATAGAAGTTTTTTTCATAAAATACCGAAGTATATCATTACAAATAAAAAAAAAAAAAACAGGAAATTCCATGTACTAAAGTCACCACTTAAGTGATACGTATAACAATTTGTCTATTTTTAATTATCTAGAGGTATTTTAGTTTTTCTAACTATAATTCAACATAAAATGAGTTTTGAATATTTTTTTAATGTACAACATAAAGAAGATGGCCACGAGACCAGCTAATGTAAAATGTCATTAGAGTGCTACCAATGGGTAGTTTATCTACACGCCTGTAACACTCCAATTTAACTTAGATCAGATTTACTAAATGTATTATAATGTACAATTATAAATAGCAATAAATAAATATTTTTAAAAAAATGTACAATAAATAGTTAAAAAGGATATAGGAAGATATAATAAGGTACTAAGAGGTTCTTCTTAGTGTAAAGTGTCCCAACATAATGACATTTCTATCAAAATTCCTTTAGTTTCGAGATCACAACGTTTCATATATACATACATAAACCGGTTGTATATAAATTAAAATTCCCTAACAGCATCAACTATCCTTTATAGATCATTTTGAAAAAGTTTCGAACGAATATTTAAAAAAAAAACAGTTTGCGTGAGTCTGCGGTCTTATATTCATATCATGATATATAAATACAAAATATTTTATTTCCCCTACCGCCAAAAGGAACTTTAACAACCTGTAATGTTCACGAATCTCTTGGCACGCAAGTAGAATAAAATTATTACCTTGAGCTTACGTTCATATATTGAAATGGGAGGTAGAACTCTTACCTGAAAAAACAAAAAACAATTATTATAATATTTAAAACGAACCGAATGACTTAAGGAATCTTACACATTAATAAGTAAATATAAAACCTATATTGTTTACAACATACAAGATAAATGACTGCTTAAAAACAATGAGGGGTGGGTAGTGACTTATTCATAAGAATTCAGTACTTCCTTCTTTCCTGCCTCCAGATCCATTATTCAAATCAACCAAATTAGATTGGTCAGAACGAGATTTGTTCCTTATCCACTTCCAAACTAGAGTGCACCTCAAACTTCCAATCAACCGAGTAAAGCCGAGCTAACAACGGACCACCTTTTTTGTTCAAGAAGATTGATAATACAGGATGTGGTCTAATTCTATTAAGATGGTTAACTGATAACGGCATACTTAATTATTTTAGGGTATATATGCATAGGCTTTTGAGGCAGAACAGGGAAAACAATGATAATTAAAACGTTTTTTAATCATACACAGAGCAACAATCTAGGCATAAAAAACACTAACAGCTGTAAACAATTGATTATGAATATTTAAGCCAGCTAATATTTCTTTTATCAATAATTTGGAAAATGCTATTCTGGATTATTTTTTTTCTAGAAATCGAGCCCTGCCCATTTCAATTGTAGAATATATAATATGATATGTATGAGAGGTACCAGCTGGAGTTTTTTAACTTAAAATAATTTCTTTTGTCGGCATGCCAAAGGTACCGCCGGACCTAGGCAAGTAATGTACAAAGACATATAGATAACAGAGGGTAGGTACCCTCTGGGAACCATTAACCGTCTAGGCAGAGCCCTTATCGTGCGCCAGTTTAGACATTAGAAAGTACAAAGAAATAGCCGCCGTAATGGATAGCAAATAAACACCCCTTATCTCACACGGGGCTCTCTAAAAACCTCGGGAAACATAAAGTAAGAAGCCGGTTTTCTTCAAAGAAGAAACTTTTAAAGATGAAAGGTAGGACTTTCGTCGAAGATCATTGGACCTTCTCACCCCCTCTTAAAATAGAGGACCCAATCAGAGGACAGAAATCAAAAGAAGGAGGAGTCAGAAGGAGAGGGGAGAAAAGTAACAAAAGGGCAGGAAAAAGAGTTTTTTTTGAAAGACAGTCAAGGGGAGACAGGAGAGTGGAACAGTCAAGACCTGAAGAGAGTCGAGGTGGACAGAGTCTGGTAGGAAGCCTGATGGAAGGACAGGCTGGGAGAGTTTGAGGGAAGCTGAAAGAAGAGAACAGTCTGACAGAGGAAGACAGTCTGGAAGATCAGCGGCAGCCGGGACAACCGCCAAGCCTACCCATGTATCGAAACAAGTAAGACCTTTTCTGTTGCTATTTGAATGGCAAGGGTAGAATTAATAACATAGTCAGTATAAATATTAAATATCTCAACTGGTACTTCTCAATTCATTCTCTTGTAATTAAAGTATATGGATATAAGTTTACCATGCTCTCTCATAATAGTATTCTTGATAATGTGTATATAATTGTAAATATAAAATATGTAACGAGGACTATACTTGATAATTAATAATCCCTGCATGCCACCTCAAATATAATAGCATAGTAAATTGGTGAACACGATACCGTTGGAAAGGAACTCCAATGATTAAATATGATATTCATATCTAGCATACCACGTCGGGGGTTTTCAGATGGTATCTAGGGGTTGAATTAAATATAGCGCATCCCTTTTCAGTCGGTTCCCATCAGGAACTGATAGAGATACATAATATAAATATATAATATAAATACATAATATAAATAGATAAATACAGATACATATATTACATTAATATATGAATAAATTTCAATATAACAACGTGTACGGGGAACCCCTAATCGGGCTTAGAAACCCCGAAGCCCCGTACACGGCAAATAGCACGGACAATTCAGATAAATATAATTCATTCAAATAATGAAAGTTATTCCATCATAATTTTATAGCAAGTAAAACACCGAAGAATTAATTTAATACACAAAAAACATAACTACAAAAACAAATAGCTCTTACAAAAACAAAAGGCAATCTAACACATATCTCTATATAATGAAATCCGTCGGTGTTTTTCTGTGATTGGTTTTGCGAGTATTACAGATCCCTTGGCCAGTACGTATGCCTATGGCAGGACTACAAGATGAGGTGACTATTGTGAAAATCGTATAAAATAACCATAGTTAATTCAAAGAAAACTGAATTTATGCTGCTCAATTTTGTAATATGTTTTACTTCAATGTATAGTTAACATTATGTTTCATGTTATTTTCTGCTGCTACACTTTTGAAAAATATTTTGTAGTTTTTATATCTTGTTTTTAGCCCCGATGAAGTTCAAAGTAGGACGATTTTTTTTTTTTTTTTAGCTCCTCAACGATCATCGTTCTTCATTAATTACATACCCCCAATTATATTATAATAATAATCTTTTAAAAGTCTCATTCTGTTTGTTTTTTCCGGAGTTCACCAAAGATCTCCTATTATTTCGTCCTTACTTTTCTGTAGACTTCTTCTGATCATTCTTCATAGCCAAACAGTCTAAACAATTTATCTGGAATGTTAGAATAATATAAATCTATAACAAAATAAATATGATTAAATAATAACAAAGAAAATACAATTTAAGTAAAAAAAAAAAAAAACCAAGCTTTCCCAATCTCGCAATGAAGGCAAAGCAAGGCCTTCAAGAGATCTCAGCGCTTCACTTCCAACCAACTGCATGGAGGTCCTGCCTCTTTGTAATTTTAAGTGGCATGATTGGCATAATCAAATGGAGTATAGACAGCTTAATCTTTCTGAGATTGTTTCAGCTGAATAGAGGTCGCTTCAAGTGTTAAATCTTGTGGTTCTTATATAAATATTAATATTATATTAATAATAACAATAATGAAGGCCTAACGAACCCGAAGGTTCGATGCCGATACCACTAAACGCTCTCTACATACATATTTCCAATGATGCCCCTCCAAACCCATTCTACTAAATCAGTTTTAACGCAATCCTCCCAGCTACGTTTCGGTCTATCCTTCGGACGTTTACCCGTTGGTTCAATATTTATTAACATTTTAGGGATCCCCTTGTTACGAAGCCCTACAAATATTATATTAACTGATCAATATATTCATCTGTACCATATTAACTTAATTTTCTTTGCAGATGATATCGAATCACTTATACTAGTGAGCATAAATAATTAAAATAACAAATTTATAAGGAACACGAAAAGATATACGTGTATTTTTAATCCGCAGAGCAGCTAATTTAAAGAAACATATAGCCCACATAGTAGAAAGTGGAATATATAATCCTTTCTAATTAAGCCCCTAGTTTAGTGCTCTACACTGCGCCTTTTATTGCACCAGCCCTATAAAAGAAGGATTGGATTCGAAGATAAAGTCCCTTGTTCTTCAGCAACGGTTGTTCTGTTTAATCAGTAAAAATGTAAATTCTCGATTCTCTTTTTAGGAAATTTGATTATATTTATTTTTTATAATTTTGGAGGTTAAAAAACTTCCAAACATGAATATAATCTAATTTATATTTCTTCATTGTTGTAAAACGATTGTCCCATATTCATGCACCTTCACAATCTTGTCATATTTACAATTTCACTATTGAAATAATCTCATCCATATACCATGGTTGACAATGGTTACAAATATAAAATAGATTATATTCTTCATCATTGGAAGTTTTTTAACCTCAAAAATTATAGATGTTAATTCTCAATATTTGATTAAAGTTACCAGATTTCGTAATGTATAAATAATATTCTAAATTTTGTTTTTTATTAGAAAAATATAGTTTTATTTACATCAGAACCATAAGTTGTTACGTGAATAGCTGATTTGGGAAACTTTTATTTCAAATATAGTGAGGCACATGAAATATTGAATAAAAAATTGGTTTATTATATACATAAAACTGAAACTGTGTTTTATAAAAGTTACCACGACAGAAAGGAGCTCACAAAAAAATATAAGAGTGGTATAATCTGATTTCTAGAAATGGAAATATTTTGAAAAAACCGTGATACTGATAAAATGGACAAATGACGATACGATCATACATTGGTGAATAACTATTCTTAAAAATACAGTCAATAAAAAATATATTAAATTAGATCTATTTCTATTCTGAAATATTGTCAATTCTATATACAGACATATATACTCATAATTTACAAAAATTTGCTATCAAATTATTTAAATAATAGTAAAGTGTATAGTATGTATCTAATAGGAAGTTTTTCATCTCAGCACATTAACAAATTAATATAAACAATTTCCAAGAAAAGAAAATCCAGAAAATATTTTAAATAGTTAGAGGGAAGAGAAAGGTTGTAAGCAACAAATAAAAACTAATCGGCAAGGTATATAAGATTTTTATCGATCGAAACATTATTAGTAAATACAAAATATGTAAAATAGGACAAAGAACAAAAATCAATATACAAGATAATTGGATCTAATATTATAAAATTAATTATGTACCGGGCCTGACAGAAAATATTAGAAAAACATTAACTGATTGGAAAAACTGGGTAAATATAACGATAATAATAAATTAGAGAAAAAATATTTAAGCAACATAAAGGATAGGAGAAGAAGTGGAAAAGATAAAAGATGCATAGTATACAAATTAAATCGAAACTTGATGTATATAGGAGAAATTTTCAAAAAGCAACAAGACTAAAATAAATCAAAACACAAGTAACACAAGTAAAAAAAAAAAAGAATAAATATAAAACAGCACTGCCACAATACAGTATTAAAAAAAATCATAACTTGGATTGTTAAAACCCAAAAATGCTGGAAAGAAAAATACATAAGTAACAGAAAATTTATAGAAGCAATAAATATAATTGAAAATTAAGAAATAATTTAAACTATGAAGGCAATAAAATATAAATTTTTAGTAGTAATATATTTTGATAATTGAAGTGGGTATAAAGAATGTTGCATCTCTAAAAAAAACCGATATAATTGGTAAAGGATGATTTTATAAACATCAGATAATAAGGAGTATAAACAGTTATTATTAAGACTGTTTTGTTTTCATAGAATATTTAGAGAGGAAGGGTATACCCTAAAACGACAGGAGATACTACATAATAACAAGAAAAGAATAAAGGAAAGCTTGTTGATAGAAGATTTCTATCACTTTATAAGAAATTGAACCCTAAATCTTCCAACGGTAATGACTAGTTAAATGGACTGCGAGTTCTACAGCCAAGTTTTTTAGTAACCTATATTTTATCATACCTAATCACCAGTATCTTCAACACCTAAATGACCTCTTCCTTCTCTGTTATCGGCTTACGACTTACTTTCCTAGTAAAATACGAGCAATTTAAAGTTCAGACGTACGAATATAAAATATAATATTTTTAAATGCACAATAACATTCAAGAATAAAATTAATTATTTTAGAAAAATACATATCAAAATATTTTAAACGAAAATTGTGGCAAACATTTCCTCAATTTGAAAATTATTTGCACTTTGACGATAATTTTCCTCTGCTAATATTATTAGAAACCGCTTTTAATATTGCACGTTATTTAACAAGAGGAATTTTTGTTGAACAAATTATTAATTAGATAAGTAATTTATGAGGGCTTACTTTTAAAAGGGCAGTATTGTTCCGTATGCTTTAAATTTCATTTGAAGAAACTTCCATCAAATCTCCAATCACTTTCCACCAAAATTGAACAAATAAATCCCATTTTCTAAAAGAATTAAAGCTAAGATACTATTTTTTTTCTATTACTCTCATTCATTTCCTCACATTATTAAAACGATTACCAAGTTGGATATTTGCCCTTTTGAATATAAGCTTTTCAGATGACTGAACTGAAATAACATAAATGACGTATACAAAGGAAGAAAGGAAGCAACAAAAAATTCACCGAAAACCAAATCTTAGCAGCTATAAAATTTGAAAGTAAGAAAGGTATTCGATTGATGGATGGAATGGAATTCCAGAAAGGAATGCGATTCTAGGTCAAAGATCGGATAAGGGACGCTAGTTCACTGCTGCGATGTTGCGCCAGAGAATTTAAACGTGGGTGTAAGAAATGGAATTATTTGGGCAGCATACCGTTAATATTATTTAATTGAATAATCATAACTGGGGATTGGTAAAAAAAGCACTTCCAGATGGATTTAGACCTTTTTTCATATAACTATATATAAAGCAAAAAACTGCACCCTCTGGTTGGCTTTATCATGATTTTTTTTTTCAATTTATTATTGTCAATAAAATATATTTTTATAGTGATGATTTCATGATTTAATTATGATTAATTAACTATTATCATCCATAATAGCAATTATTGATTAAATAATTACATAAATCTACATTCTTACCAATTCTCGAGGATGAGTTGAAAGCCAACACTATATACCGGCACCTCGCCCCTGTTTGGTATCCTGTGTATAAATAACTGACAGCAGAAGACGCCAAATCTAAATATAAGTTTAATATCGACGCTGGCAGATTCCTCCGCATACTTCCAATATCCAAAATCACAATGGAAGAATATAGAACAAGGTTTCATTTATTTTTATCATTTCGAATGGCGTATATATTCTAAAATTTAAAAAGAAAAAAGGAAAAATGCGACTAATTGCAAAAAGAGAAAATAATTTACAATAAAGTACAATATACTCCCTACAATTGTAAATAAATAAATTTTCAGAGAAAAGAGAGCTCTCTGTGAGAGACCTCTGTTTTAGATATAATAAAACAATTCCTATTTTTTTTTAGTTGGAAAGCGTGTTAGTCTTTGAACGAGGGATATTACTAGGGGTATTCATGATCTATGTTAAAGCGTGTTAAATGGAAAAACTCGTGTTAAATCGAAAAAAATTGCCTTCTTTTGCCGTGGTAAAACGAAATAACATTTAACATGGCTGAGAGTCTGTTACTTGGTCAGTTAAATCGAGAATGACGTCACACAATAGGCCAGTTGAGATCGCCGCCATATTAGTTGTTGTGACTTTCAATACAGTTGTCAATTAGCTCATCTTCATTCTCTTCTTCACAAGTTTGAAGATCAATAAGACACTCATAAGCTAAACTTTCACACAAATTCCACTTTTCACTCACTCTAGGCATGTTTTAATTAATTACTTAAATCAAAACTGAAGTAAACAATAACATGTGGGTCTGGAAGGAAGGTTATAAACATAAAGGCTTATACAACAAGTTGCTGAGAAAATCCGCTAGGGGCTCTTATGCATTTAATGTTTAACATGACTTCAAATAGGGCTGCTCACAATCCTATAGTTATAACATTTAACATGGTAAAACATATAACATTTAACACATCATGAATACCCCTACTATGTTGGACGAAAAGATTATTGTGGATTCCTCATAAGTTTCCTTCTAATTAATAGTTCTGTTGTTATCTATTATTATTAATTTCATTTTGATTTATAATATTTTATCTTATGTATAATTCCTACCTTATTTATTATTTCCTACCTTTTTATTAACTCATTACTTTAATATAAATTTTAAGATATTACTAGTTTTTAAGATAAAACTTTTACAGGAAGTCAGGTATTTTTGAGCGACTGAAAAGAGAAATTTGGGATAAATGAGAGTAAAAAAGACTTAGGAAAAAAATGTAAAACCTTAAGCGAGAAACCCAGGGGTACAAGCGACAATTTTCTTAATAAGATTTTTTTTTTATCAACTTGGGCCTGAACCGAATTTACGCTTCAGTATTAACAAAATTCAGAAATAATTATTTGTTAAATATTCCACTAGTTTTAAAGTTCAGGCATAGGTGGATAGCAAAAAATCATTTACTCCCAAAATTTTCGCTTGTAATCCTTGGCTCTTCAGCTACTCATTTGAATTTTTAATTAACTTTCACAATAACTATTAAACCGATCGAATCATAATATATATATACCAAAAAATTGGCATTACCTCTCAACAGCATCGGTGGTTCAGTGGTAGAATGCTCGCCTGCCACGCGGGCGGCCCGGGTTCGATTCCCGGCCGATGCACATTTTTTTTATTTTAAATAAATTGTGGTAATCATTATCATTGGAGATTTAATTATTCGATCGCAAAATAGAATTCTCTCAGCAACTTATAAAAAAAAAATTTTTGCAAGATATTCATTGTCATAGTTCATATGAGTTTATCATATTTTAATTCAATTGTATATTTATAATTCACAGGCAAAATTTTAATTAAGATTCTTGATTAATTTTAAAAATAAAATAAATTTTATTGTTTATTTTATTTTTAAAATTAATTAAGATTCTTGATTAATTTTAAAAATAAAATAAATTTTATTGTTTATTTATTATAAAAATTTTATAAAAACACTTGTAAATCACAATTTAAAAAATATATATATTTTATTGGAAATATGTTTATATAATATAATAAGCTTTAAACAGAAACATACAAAAAGATATAAGGAAAAAAAAACAGGTCTTGGGCCAAAACAAATTTTTAAAAAAAACCTCTTTTACTCGGCAGAGATCCGTCAACTTAATATTAAACATTGCCAAAATCAAATATTTCAACCATATTATTCATTTTAACGCCAAACATATTATAGGACTTTTTTGTGTTTAACTATTAGTTTCTAAATTTAATATTGATTAAACAAAGTTTGTTTTTGTTCTTTTTAGTTGTTGAAACTAAGGGAAAAATTATTTAGTATAATTTGTTTTTCCTTTATGTAAAAATGGTTTTGATTCATAAAAAGTAATTTAAAAATAAAACATAAAAAAGCTAATGTATAAATAAATGGAATCATTTGTTTTTATATCACTCATTTAATTGCATAGGTTAATTTATACAAGTATAACTGAATAATTAGTTCAGGTTTTAATAAACCATAAAAATCCTATTTATTTTGATACAATGTATTTTTTTCAGTGTTGTATTAAATATTGTAAAGAATTTTAATAATATGAATATATAACAGCGAAACCACGGTAAATTTTAATTAAACTTTACTAATAAATTTTAAATTCTGTAGAACAAAATTGTATTATAAATACAGAAAGTATACAATGAAAACTTTGAATGCACTCATAATAATACGAACATTTTCTGCCTAATATTTTTATATTATCACTTTTCCAACAAGTTTGAAACTTGAGAGAGACTTTTAAATATCAACGCCGTCTAATTTCAAATAAGCAATGTAATCACAGGTTTCTGACGTAAGAGTTATTTTTGACGTTTTAAAAATATTTCTGTCGTTTGTCAGCTGTACACCTGTTCGAATCCATTATATAGAACTCAATAATTGAGTTGAGTTGTTTTTCATCTCTTTTCAAATTCATTGATGCAAATCAATTAAAAATAGTTAAATTTCAGTAGGCGATAAAAAGTTCATGGAAAACAGGAATTGCAAGAATGCACTCACTGCACCCACGGTACTCACTGAACCAAGCAAAATCAACAACTATTCACAAAACTATTCTATTTACTTTCGTTAAATAACAGATAACCTCAAAAACAGATAAAGCAAGCGAAGAAAGCCCTTTAAAAGCATTAGATTTAAAAGCACATTTCCAGGACGAAAAACAAAACAACAAAGGACAACATTGACCTAAACCTTCCACTAATGGATTTTAGACACTGATTGATCTGACCGGACATAACCCGAACTTCCAGACATGACAACCCAATAATATCTGTCCCATCTACAACATTGTTGGTCACCATATCATTTACCATTAAACTCTAAGGGTAAACTAGTGTAATATATAATTTATTAATTGTGATTAATGAAGTTCACGCCAAATTAATCATACACATTTGGCTACTTTTATAAGATACTCAAGGTTTTTTTCTTAAAATTTATTCTTCCTACAAATGAAAAAAAAAAAAATCATGTGATGATGGTTCAAAATCACACAATACAGGCTATAATAATATTTACACACTAATTTTAAAACAAATTATTTTTCCTCTAAAAAAACCAAATATTTTCGAACTTTTTTTAGTTTATAATGAGGTGTTGATAATTGGTCATAAATTAATATGAAGAGAAGATGGTCGGGGGTGCGGTCAGCAAATAAACAAAAATGATTTATTCGTGTCAACGTCGAAACCTCGGCACGAATAATTACTTTTTGTTTATTTGCTGACCACACCCCACCCCCCTGACCATCTTCTCCACACATTATTTCAGTTTAGTTATATTTCCACACTATCTCTGATATTCTTGTTATTTTTTCTTAAAATGGATCTTCGTTACAGATATAATCTGCAGTTTAAATTTTATGGAAAGTAGGAATTTAATTTCCATTAGGTGTCAATGTGGAACTGACCATTAGAAAATAAAAAAAATTGCTGTAACCCAACTAGCAAAAAACTAAATTATTTCTACTTATATTATTTATTTTTTTATATACATTAAACAATTTGTTGATATTAATT
>NW_027104700.1:1032059-1039776 GCF_000696795.3 Halyomorpha halys | reverse complement strand
TTTCATTTTTATGGCTGCCAAGTTTTACGACCGTGCACCTCATATATATAAAAAATGTTTTTAAAAAATATTTTAAATTTCTATAATACATTTAATTTTAAATATAATACATTTTATCTCCTTTACCGTTTGCGCAGTGAGGGATTACAATTTGTAGAGTTTGGACCAGATTTCCCGTTCTTGGACCATCTTCCTTCTCTATTCCAGTCCATACATAACAAATCTATCTATGCATACTACATTTAATTTTCACAATAGGTTATTCATCGGGCAAAGAATTTTGTCCTAATTAAACGGTAATATACACGCACACACACAAACATATTGAGTTTGATCGAGTTATCGTTTTTATAAAAAATTTAATTATTTTTTATAAAAAATACTTCATAACACTCGATAAATGCATAAAAAATAATCTAAACAGCTAACAAGCGAACAAAAATTTTCATGGTAAATTTGGCCTAGACATTTCTCAAGGTCTTATGAAATGAAGTTTAAACTTACAAAGAGCTATTAAAACTCCGTACAAGTGGTCCACAGTTTTTTGTTCCCCCACCTGCAGCAGGCAGATCCAACATCTGCTTCTAATTGATGCTCAGAAAAGTTTGTTCAGAGACGGTCTGTTAATCCAGCACTATCCGAGAATATGAGAGGTATTTATTTTATTATGCATAAAATATTCAAGATCAGTTACTGAGTCAATCAATGCAGTTATAAATTTAACCTAACCTACTCATGTCCAAATCTAAACCGTTAAAAAAACAAAAAAGAACTCATTTAAATAAATTTATTGTCGGTTTTCGTTTAGCTAAGGAGTAAACTGGTAAGAAATTTTAATTTAAAAACAGATCGTTTTTAAACGGTAATCGTATAATCATTATCCCACAACACTTAAAACTAAATATTAAAAAACAAAATCAGAAAACATCAAAATATAGTTAAGAGCTTATCTATAGGATCTATAAGAGCTTATGTATAGGATTTTCGTAGAGTCAAGTACAAGGCCTAGTATAGAACCGTGATAAACTTACTAACAAATCAATATTACTTTTTTCCATATCCATACCATAACTAATCTAATATATTTTTCAGAGGCTCTACTGTCACACACCACATAAAGAAAGAAGAAGATATTAGCTGTATAAAACAGATAGAACAAATTGTTCTTTTAACAATTGATAATTTCGAGGTTTAATCTCATGCAGAAGATAACCCTTACTATTTAAATTGTAATAATTATTTAATAATGATAAATCATAAAAGAAATGTTTAAAAAAACATAGTAATGTAAATGATGAATGAAAGTGGAGAAAACAAACAAAAACAACTAATATACATAGAATTAAAAAAAAATAAATAACTAGCATTATAATAAAAAAATAACTTGAGAAAATGAAAAATAAAAGGTGATATATAATAACAGTTATAATGAATAAAAGCAGAACGTCATGCATCAGTCTGGACTTTAGTCTTTGATATGAAGTTGGATTTCTTACGTTGTAAGCCACTAGACCTTTAGGTGCTGTCAACTGGGAACGAAATTTTGTAAAACGTTTTATGATATCATTCATTTATTCCAATTTAGTTCAATGAAATTGATTTGAATAATGAAATAAAAAGCACTAATATTTATAGCACTAAAAAATAAATAACTGACTTTATAACAAAAACAAATTGAGAAAATGAAAAAAAAAGAAGATAAATACTAATAATAAAAAATAGATAGGTTGGAGGAAGATAGTCCGGGTGGCGGTCAATAAAGGTATCAAAATAGTAAAAGAAAACTATTTATTGTTAATCTTTTACTATTTTGATACCTTTATTGACCGCCACCCGGACTATCTTCCTCCAACCCTACTTCATACTATCAACTATCTTCTTCTAATAAAAAATAGATAACTGTAAACCAAAGTCCATTGAATCGAATTAAGAAAAATAATTTTAAACTAAAAAATGAGGACATTTCCTGAACTATTAAGTAAATAATATTGTATATATTATTTGTCAACCGATAAAGATGAGCAACCGCGAAATTAAATATAGATTTTGACTATGTTTTGAGATAAACTTTTCAGTATTCTTTGTAGTAAAAAACCGACTACCTTCAGCAGATTACCTTTAATCGGGCCGATAAAAAAATATGTCTTATCACGAGTAAAAGAGAAATCTTAATTACTTTAATCCAATATGTATACTATATTATTACGAAGATTACATATTCCTTCTTGTACTGTCTCAAAAACTTTACAACATAAAATAATACTTCCGTGCTATCTAACAAAGTAAAACATTCAATAATGTGTTATTTAAAAATATTAACATTTAATTTGCAGCTAAATCAAGTTTTAAAAGAAGTTAGAAAGGTTTTTTCAATACAACTTCGTCTCCCCGACGAAGCTTTCTCAATCATTACAGAGTTGACACAGTTGGACCGAGAGGATTCTACCATTAAGAACTTTGCGACGCCTTTCCCGTCTGCCATTGCATAACGAGTTAGCACGGGGATAACCTTTAGAGAAAACTTCAAGTTCAAAGCAAAATAATATTCTCAGGCATCAAGAATAAATCAACATCTACAATTTTTTCCTTTCATTCTTTTCTTAATATTCGTAAATCATATGCAAAAAACCACTGTAAAAAATAATAATAGATATATTGATATTGATAAAATTAATCAACTTTTAACAATTTTTTAAGTACACAATAACAAATAATTAAAAAACGAAATAAGTTAATTAACCAAAATTGAGTTTATTACCTGACCAGGGCTGACCAAGTAGCAAAAATCGATCGTTACAGTAAATAGAGTAAACTCATGAAAATATTAAAAAAACATCAATAAACAAGCCCATTAATGATTTACAGTGAAAATTATGTTTCAAATTTTGAATTTTATTTAGTCTAAGCTCTGGTACTATATTCATAATATGTTTTCTATTTACATGTACGACTGAAAAATAAATATGAAGCTCAGACATAAAATATAACCTGGTTACAGCATGATATAAGATATTACACCGCTACAAGTATGGTGAATGTTTATTTAAAAAAAAAAACATACTCACCACTTTTGACTCATCACTAAAACCGAAAACAAACTCTCAAACAATCATGCATACAAACAAACAATACACACAAACGAACAAATGCACGCACCGAGTATTTTTCATTTTCTTTCCTTCACAATTGCACTCAATAAAGAACAAAATAAATATACATATTTTGTTAAGTAATTCAGCACTAAAATCAAAAGTTTTAAACGAAAAAATAAAGGTGAAATAGTTAAGCTTCTTAATGGCATAAATTCTGATTAAGATAATTAGTACTATTATCAGCTGGCCTTGCTTTGATAATGGAATGGTTCTTACTTATTTTGTTGCAGCCTGTGTCTATGTTTTAATTAAAGGCTATGTATTGAGAATGCTTGGTTGAAAAGGAATTTAGTTTAAAAAAATATACATCCAAAATATTAATAACTGGCCTTTGCCGACTTGGATGTATGATTTTTTTTACTTATTAGTTTCATATTTTTATACTAATTATTTATTACTGGCGGCATCGACATCCAGCTCTAAGTAAACATTATAGTTGTTGGTTCTGGGGGTAGGTACTCTGGCAGGCACATCGAAAATGGTCGAACAAGTAACAAGAGTGTAGTGACATTAGACCTGCCTTTCTTAACGCTGACCTCTGGCCCGTAAAAATAACCAAGAGGATTCTTTCCTAAATTTAGAACAATGGGAACTGATATCTGAGGAATGTTTTGGTCTCCTCCCCAAAAAGGCGATCACTCGACGAAACGGCTGGAATAAAATCCAAGAAAACAGGGGGGACAAAAAGAAGCCCTAAGAACAAAATACGGAAAGTATCTTTTCAAAACCTGGAGTACATTCCTGAAAGAAGAGTATCAGATCAGAGAGAAGTACAGTCTTGGAAGAAGAAGACATTCGAAGCAGTGGACAAGCAAGGCAAGTCGAAGAGGAGGAACTAAGCTGAAAGGGTCGATGATATTGGAGAGGGAGTAGATACATCCAACACCACTCAGAAAAGTCATTATGATAGGACTATACATAAAGTGAAGTCAGCGGTATAAAATTGACCCCAGTATTCCCGATTTCATAAGAATCAATAGTAACATTATAACTATAACTAACATGTTTTTATTAATGAGCTCTTTTATAATAATATGTATTTTCTTAGCAAATATTCGTAATAAATAAAGTCATTTGAACATCTAAAACCTGATTTGATAATATACCTAACTCATGCTAATTGCATCTAGATTTAAGTAGATTGGTGAACAAGATATCTTTAAAAAATATATCCAATGGTTGAACATAAGCAATTAAATCTAGCATACTATAGCAGGGAGATCTGTCGTATCTAGTATCTAATTTAGGTAGATATACATAATAAAATCTGCATTCGGTCGATTCCCATAGGAAATTGATAAAAATATAAAGTGTAGTACAATACATAAATATATATTAAATGCGGTTTCTGGAGCCCCACATTAGAACTGTGGATAGTCAGAATCGTATCATAAGTTTTATATTTTATTAGTATATTTTAATTATATATTTATATCAAATAATAAATAAAATAAGTTCAAAATCGAAATAATGACATCCTGTAAGTTCCACGAGATTATGATTTTGTAGATGTCTATGGATTATCTCTGGTACTAGCTAGCTAGAACTTTGAACGCGATCTTAATTTAAAGATAATTTAGTAAGCTACAATGTTCACATCGATAAGATTTCTCTGTAAGGCATTGGTCGAGACAAATGAGATTTGCACTCTTAGGAAACGTCTTCAAGTAGTTTTCATGGATAGAAAGTTATTTTAAAATTTACTTTTTGTATAAAAACGTCATAAAATATAGGTTTTCCATTGGAAATAACAGAAATAAGGGTGCAAATATATATATCGGTAGTAAGATTTTTAAAAAATCAACAATACCTCATAAATATAAACCACAAGGTACTGATATGATCTAGCTTGAATTCATATCATCCTATAGAACATTTAGAAAAAATAAATATAAGAAGATGGTCAGGGTTACGGGTCAAAAAAAGACTTTTTTTGACCGCAATCCTGACCATTTTCTTATATTTAAATCTTTACGGTCAACTATATATACATATATATTTAGAAAAAATAGTTTGAAACGTATGAACAACGTATGAAAAACGTACGACGTGAAGTGAAACACTCTGAATAATCGAGCAATGTAATAATTTGGTTTAGAATTTGTTTCAACTAACAAAACATCATTTAAATAACAAAATAAATAGCCACATAGTGATTACGTTACTTAAACAATAGATTTTGATTAAATAGAAGACAATAAAATAAATATAATCCAAATAAAATATTAGGCCAGTTAAATATGACACGGGTCTCCAATAAAGGAAATATACTAGTTTTGCTTCCTATTCAGAAAGAATAACAAAAAATGTTCTTCAAAGAAATCGGAGTTAGCGTGTTACTAATAAATATGGATGACTGATGTCTCACGCAATGGCTTCATTCCAAACAGTATTTATCTACAGTTAAGGACAGTTTTTACTGGGAGAAAGCTACCATTAAGTTTTTTATTATACACAATTCATGAATTAAACTATAGTAAGGGTAAACCTAATTATTTTCAATTTTTAAATTGCACTGAAAGGAAACACGAGGCATAAAACCATCACGATAAAAAACACGTGGATCAATACAGTTTTGTTGAGTAGAATGTTTGACTCCTAGAATCTATAAACTAGCTTCTATATTGTAATATTTATTAAAATAAATAAAATTAAATTTATTAGTTTTTATTATTCTAAGATCTGAAATATAGCTTTGATAATTGAAAGGTTTAAATGAATAAATTAAATATTAAATAGATATGAGAATTGTAATTTTAAATTATATAACTTTATTGACTCTTATCTTAGGATGCGTTTCCCAGGCAATAACATAAAGACATTGATCTAAATTAATGGCTGCTTTTACACATATACTTTAATCCTATGTTGAGAAAAACTAACCAATCAGATAATCTTCTTTTATGACTGACGGTTCTCGATGTCTTCTTTCTAAATCTACCACTGATAGTAGACAAATGGTCGGTCCTCCTCCTAGTTTCCAGGACAGGTCTAATCCATTGGCGATCCAAACCAAGACCGTCTTTCTTCCTTCAATTATATATTTTTCTTGGATGACTGCTGCAGATCCTTCTTCCGTCTTCCGTCTTCTTTCTATTTATCTACCAATGAACATAAACAAAGGATGGTCAGCACCCCCTGTTTCCAGGATCATCTCACCCGCCATCCCAATGAACAAGTGTCCACATTTCCTTTGTACATTCTCGCTTATGATTTTTCTTATGTACATTTTTCCTTCATACTTATTTTCGACTTCTATTTTTTCTTAAATTTGTTGTAAATACAATTATGATACAAAATAACAATAGTTAATAAAATTTCAATTTTATTCTCAATATAACAGCAACTCAACGGACTTCGGAAGGACGCGCACCGTCATCTTCAATATTTTGAATGACGTATTTTTACTCCATGAAAATGAACAATATTGAACGCTGATACATAAAATAAAAACATAATTAAAAACCATCTATACATAAAAAAAAACAACTATTTATAAAAAAAAAAGTGGATATTACAATATATGTGCTAAGTCTAAGGAGTTTTCAGCGGACATTTCTAATTCCTAATAATGGCTTCGAATAGAAAACCTTTCACGTTTATTAAGGAAATAAGGTATTTTTAAAACACAACAGCAATACTTTTTTTTGTAAATTAAAAAAACACTAATAACACATAAAGACGAATGAGCACCTCTTTTATTTATTTACAGCTTCCATTCAATAGTAATTTACATTTTAAATTAAAGGGTGTAAATTAAGTCATTGCTTAACATATATAAATATCATTCACTTCTAGAGAGAATAAATACATACAGAACAGTATTTAAATTATTTCACCCAATAATTTAAAAAAATAAAATTAATCAATCGCCATAAATAATGAATAGAATTGTTTAATAATTAGTAAACCAAACAATTTCTATGTAGATGTGTATGATTCATTTAAAGGTTCGTGGTAACTGGTCTAATTATACACTTTAGATTTTTACGAAAAAATCAAGGAGATTGCGAAGCGCACTGAAGCATTTTAGGAAACAGAGAAAATGAAACGTCCCTAACCATCAACGTCATAATTTGCGTCAATTTCACCCTCCCTGACCTCTTCACCTCTACATCCTATCCGACTGAAGTATATCCAACAAGAAGTATGATTTGTTTAAAACCATGTTTGCTAATGGCTAATATTTTCCTCTGTTACATTGAGAATCAAATTCATAATTTAATCAATTTAACTTATTAAGAGTAGTCTATGTTATACAAATATTAAATATGATTTCTTTAATGTTCATAAATGTGTAACATTTTACAGTATTAATTAAATACTCGAAAATTAGTTTTAAAAGATTTTGTCAGAAAATTATAAATAAAAGTGATTGTATGAAGATAGTTCAGTTCAATAAAGAACATAATATTAAAAAAAAATTAATCCTTAAAACTATTTTGTACCTTTATTTTAGTTAAACTATTTTGTACCTTTATTTAATTTAAACTATTTAGTACCTTTATTTAATTTAAACTATTTGGTACCTTTATTTAATTTAAACTATTTTGTACCTTTATTTA
>NW_027104700.1:1015954-1028009 GCF_000696795.3 Halyomorpha halys | reverse complement strand
ATAATGACATAATGATATGATACAGGATGTAGAGAAACTACCCAGTAGTAGAACTCTAAAAACAGTTTACAATATAAGGTCACGAGGCTATCTTCTTTTCAGGCGCCTCCGGGGATTGCCAGGAATGGGAGAGGAAGCAAGGTTAGAAACTAGTGGGCTTGGGTGGTTAGGGAGTTTATTATGGAAGGAATATTATCGGGTTCGGGCTAGATCGTTATGTAACTTAGATTTCAAACATTTGATTAATACTTAAGCTCCATACGAAGAAGAATGTTTAATTTAAGTAAGGATAGTAGATGATAAACGTCACAGACTACATATATTTAAAATAAAATAAAAATTTAATGTAGCAGATAGGAAAGGCCACTAAGGATGGTAGTGTTATTAAATTTATGTACACAGATAGATTATGCGCTATATAGATCCAAGAATCACCACATTTAACGGTATTTGCCCGTGTGAATCGATTTGTTGAATTAATTGTTGATCTAATTACCTAATGCTTTATTTTTTGTCATTTTAGGCATTGTCAAGTTATATTTTTAGTTTTTCTTCTTTAAAAAAAAAATACATTTTTGATTTTTTCAATTATTTACTACATGATGACCTTGTCTAAAACATCTAAAATTAGTTTATACTGTTAACAAATTATCATTTTGAGAAAGACTATCGATATCCCTTTTAAAAAATAATAATTTTTTGTTGTCCCATCTGGACCATAACTCTATTACAGAACATATTATAAACTACTAAGCTGATAAAGTTATTTTTTTTTTTTTGTATTTACGCATATTAACAAAAATATAAAAATGTGAACTAAAAATAAATAAACATAAGTGTCAATGCGAAGGTATAAATATATGTAATTACAGTATTAACGAAAACAGCTAGTATTTATGTGTTAGATAAATAATACGATTATTTCCTCAAATAGAGTCTGCATTGTTACAAATATTTGTAAACTAAGTGAGCGGGAAACTAGGGATCTCATACATTCCAAGCGGCATCTTCATGCCTCGGAAACCACGTGAACCAAAACCACAATCTCGTTGTCCTGGAACGTGAGCTGAATAATGGAGTTTTCAGCTTTAATTACGATTTAAACAACTGTCCCTTTATTAAATTTTATATCATTCCAGTTTTAAAATAGTTTTTCGTTTGAGCTCCAAGCTTGCGTTTAGTTACCATAGTAATAAAAAAACAATATTAAGCCCAATAACACACATTTTAGAGGAAAGTGTGAGATAACCATTTCTACTCCTAGAATTAATTCGACTTTTGACTTCTAGGTTTTTGAAATTCCTTCCAGAATGATGGAACATGGTCACTGCATGAACCTTATTGCATTTCAAATAAGCAGAACTAGGAGCTATTACCAAACTTCGATAGAACACCCCAAGGGATTTTTTTCTGTTCCCTAAATATAGAGAGTTTACGGACACATAAGGAATTCTTCTTGTTCCACTTCAATCCATAATACATTTCCTTAAAAATACACGCTAGAAATTTGAACATTGTTACACCACATTTCATGTTATCATAGGCATATCTGCCAACGAAGGGATTTATTCAGATTTCATTTTTTTTTTGTTACAGTTTTGAAATACTGATTCCAAAACAAATACACTATGTTTTGTTTGCAGTGATATTTTCAAAACAAAGACTTTCTGGCGTGCCTTAAACCTTCCTTTTTTTGGTGTGAGAAAGATCTTATATGGATAGTTAGTAACTTTAACCTTTATTTAATTTATTTGATATTTAATTACTGCATTCTTCCCTTAAGAAAAAAGAAGTTTTAACGGATAAATCATCTAGATATTTTTTTGGCTAACTAGAGATTCAAGATAAAGTAGTTTTAGAGTGATTTATTTTTTACTCAGCTCCCAAGAGCACAATTGGATGTGAATCGATTTTTTCAATGTATTATCACTAAAATATCTTTTATCGAAATCGGTGAGGATATATCATGTACCCTTTGCAGTATTGCATCTATTGGTATCCAACCCAAGAAAAGGTAAATATTTATTTTATTTTATTTATTAATTGCTTTTGCAACTATTACTATACATTAAAATGCATTTAGTAAATTTGATGTAAGATCAAAATGGAGTGATTCAGGCGTATAGAGAAACAACCCATTGGTAGCACTTTAGTAATATGTTTGGAGGCCGAGTCTTCTTTTCGGGTGCCTCGGAGGATTGTCAGGAATACAAGAGGAAGCAAGGCTAGAAACTATTAGAAACTAAAGGGTTTTGATGGTTAGGGAGCCTCTAATGGAAGGATTGATACATGGTTCGGACTGGATCGGTTACATATGGAACATGGATGATTTTATTTGTGACAAAGTAGGGAGCATTGAGGATTTTACGAAGGATTTTAGATTGTAAGGATTAGTTATGAGAAGAATTCGAAGGTTTAGTGGAGTCCCAAAGCTCAACTCCGTATGTCTATATAGGCCTTATTATTGTAATGTAGATGAGTATTTTTTAATGAATTGGAAGTTTAGACCATTTGTCCAGTCAGTACTGTAATAGTCGAAATCAACGTGCAGTTTCCTGTCTTTAAGGCTTGTGTGAGGATTCCAGGTTAGTCATTTGTCCAGATGTAGTCCAAGGGAGCGGATCTGTTCGACAGGGGTAAGGGCAACATTATTAAATGAAACTGTAGGGCAGTCGGTAGGTTTACGACGAAGGGTAAAGGTGATTTGATGGGATTTGTTGGGATTTATTTTAACCCCCCAAATACTACAGCATTCTTCGAGGTCTGTGATATGGGATTGGAGAGATTGGGATGCAATTAAAGGGTCATTATTAAAAGCGAGTACACATGTGTCATCGGCATACATGGTTATGATAGTGTTAGGATTGATTGGAATGTCAGCAGTATAGACGGTGTAGGGGATGGAACCGAGGATACTACCTTCAGGAACACCAGCGGACTGAGAATAGAGGGAGGAATAGGAACCATTGTGGTTCAATTGGAATAATCTATCAATGAGAAAGGAACGGATGATGAGAAAGTATGTACGAGGTAGGAATTTACGAAGTTTGTAAAGCAGTCCCGGTTTTTTTGATCAAAGAAAAAAAAAAGATAAATATAAACTGTAAAATCATATATTTGTATTCACTACATGATGATGGACTAAGCTACCAAGGAAGGTTTTCTTTTTTGTCTTTCTCATTGTTTTTAGTTTATATCAGTTTTTAATCATTTAAAAATAAATTAAAAATTAATTTTAACGAATCTAGATCCCAAAGGGTCGACAGTAAATTTAAAACGAATTGTCCACACGATTTCAAATGTATCCAGAACAGAATCACATAATTTACAGAGACCTCTTAGCTTGCTATGTGATAAAGATGATGTTGAAAGGAGGAACATTGTTTGCTCAAGAAATCCTTTCATGTATAACAGAGAAACAAGATGAAGAGATGATTGATGAACCTGATCCCGGGCTTGAGTAAACAACCTCAACGTCTACATTTGTCCCTGATATACAAAGCACTTCATCAGGACCCTATAGTCAATTTGTGACAAAGCTGTACAAATTACAGTGAGGACCAACTATTATAATCAAATTTATGAACCATAGATTTGGAAAACACAAGGTGAGTGGTAATATGTAATTATACTAATTGCGAATTAAATGAGGTAAACTTGACATGTTTAATATTTTTGGCAAGTATAAGAACAAAAAGTGTTGTTATTTTACATTTCATAACTCTACCTAAGCATCTGATTAGATAGAAAATGGCAATGGATTAGACCTTTTTATTAGAAAACGAGCCAATAATCACACTCATTCATTCCTGAACAGTAAAATTATTTTCTGGTATTATTTGAAAAAAAAAAAAAAGCTTCATTAACTAAATTTACAACTAATGCTTCTATAGATAATTCATGAAATCAAATAATTTTAATAAGATAAATGATGAGTAGAAGTAGAGAAAAAAGAGTTGAATGAAGTACTAGAAGTGCGAGTAATATTTGATAGAACTTTTGAGGGGGATTGACTCAAGCATGGATGGATAAGCGAAGGATATTAAGTATAACCTGCATGAAAAAGTTTAAAGGGGCTTCCCCATGGTGGAATGAGGTTAATTATGCTTTATTGGACCAAAGTTGAGCTTCAGGACTTTTTTTTTTTACTTTTATTTATTCTGACTTCAACAACGCTTGGGTTGTTTACATTTCGAACTTTGCTAGACTGACACAAAGCTGAAAAGATTTTTTTCAATTTATTATCGAGATCTAATATGACATACCCACATAAGATGTACCCACATTACATAATACTAAATCGCGAGGTAGTGACTTTTGATTGACAACCTTTACAAATACTTTCTATCTTAACTAATATATTGTATTAGACAAAGTATCTTACATATCTCCTATATTTTATATCGTTAATCCTCGTTTTCCACATTATTTTTTAAAGATAATTAATACGACGAATAATTTTGCTCATTGAATCTTTTCTTTTTCATGGAAAAATCGATGTATATTCATCTTGCCCCTTCAAAGGCGTTGTGATATTGTGTTCCGTGAAGATGTCCACTAAACGAAGATGCCTTCCTAATTATAGCATGTTTCTTGAAAGAGATCATATTACAATTAAGTTTACTACTTTTTTTTCCCATGGATCTCAAAAACCTAGGGGGGAGGGGAGCTGCGGCTCCCCCTTGCTTCCCTCTGCCTATGCCTATCCTTGTCAGTGCTAAAAGTTCTTTAATGTATTGCGAAAAACCAATAACTGTTGTTGTCTACTTGATAATGGACTAAGGGCCGAAACGTACCAGAATGAAAATGAACTTTGTTGAGAGTAAAGTGGATCGATTAAGCTGTGTTATTATTAACATTAACCACTCTGAAGCAATTAATTAATAAATATATTAAATTAGAAAGGTAATGTTTGTAAATAACCATTTATTTCGTTTTCAAATTTATATTATTTAATTACTAAATCAAAATGATTGATATTTAATAATTAATAAGTTTATAAATACCAATTTCGGTCACGGTTAGCATCCTGTAAATTGACCCCAGTGAACGTCATTCCCACAATCAGATTTTCCAATTTTATATCATTTTACTTATTATTTTTTAGAAATAAATAGTAATATTTTTTTTATCAAATAGTTATTGTAAACATAATTGTTTATACAAAAAAAAGTTTAAAGAACGCATAAATGAACAATATTTGAAGATGATTCAAGAACAATACTAAATAAAATGTTGGGAATCCATTTATACAGGTGTATCAGCTGAATGAGGCAACTCTAATACAAGAGCAGGTGTCTACTCATCAGAATTTCAAACATCGACACCAATGCAGCAAATAAAATCCCAATTTTGTAGGATCGACCAAACCAATTTTTATCACATTTTGGACGGTATAAATAAAACAAGCGATCTTAAGTGTTGCCTTTCAAGCTGGTGGACTAGCTGTAAGAAATCACTAATGAAGAACAGAATGCTAATTTGCAACGAAAAAACCTTTCCTGTAGCTGCCAGAAGAACCTACGATGGTTCTAAAGTCATTGTTTGTAATATACAAATTAGAGAGCACGGTTCGGTGTTAGATGGAGAAGCTAGGAACGGGACAGGAAGGAATGGAAGACTATTGTTTAGATGGCCCTAGTTCTCAAAGAACCGTAGTACCGGATAACAAAAAATGAGAAAGGAGATCACTTGTGCCTATACAGTTACAACCAATTAAATTGTGTAATAATACAGTTACACCAATCAATTGGTGTAAAAATGTGTCGATAGTGGAAATTTTTACACAGTTTCTATTTGGGTTAATCAAATTCCGATGCAAGTGGTCATAATATATTTTGTTGGAATTAGAAATATATTATATCGATTGTATGACTCATTTGATCCTGCAAAACTAATTTAATTAATGGTAATAATAATTTATTTTTTTTTTTATGGGGCAACCCCCGTACAAATAGAGTTAGCCTGTGAAATACATGAAATAGATAAACAATTGTAGCAATTTTACAAAAATTATGAGTTAAAGGTCGTTTATATAAACTAATAACAAAAAATATACCCAAGCTGAACTATCCACATTCGTTAGAATAAAACAGTAAAACAAAAACGTCACTTCATATTTAATAATATTAAAAAACTATACCTCCTATTGGGACGATAGCTGTCCAGCTCTAAGCAAAATGTTTTGCGTTACATATATAAAAAACATTTTAAGGTCCAATCTTGAGAGTACAGAAATTCATACAACGGATTCGGTTCTCATGATACGCGGGGCAATTTGCCAAAAAATGGAAACGATCCTCCAAGGCCGTTCCATTACAAGCTGGACAAAGCTTCTGTGGTTCCAAAGTATATATTTATAAGTATACAAAAATATTTGTGTGGACCGACATTTAGAGTAATTGCATATTTTCCGGAAAGTCGCAGTAGGGCAATTATTCTCAAGTGAGTTATAGGGCAACTGATTTTTAGGTAGCTTTGAGGAGCATCCGTTTTAATGAAGACCCTACTGTACCACGGACTATAGGTCGATTCTCGTAATAACAAGAGGTCTTTATCTTTGACAAATTGACTGTATCTATTCAAGATTCCCCCCTTATAATTTTGATATTTACCGGATCATTAAGTAGTATCGGGTCAAACATTCCAGAGTTCTCCAATATTTTTCTTATCTGCGTTACGCAATTATATTGCAGATTCAGACGGTTGTTACTGTCTAGCTGCAGTAGCTTTAAATAACATTGTTTCACGAAACGAGTACAACTCATGTAAAGTATGTTTATTACCCAGGACAGAGTTTGAAACGTGATATCCCACAGGAATGGGTTCCACTTCAAATCTTACCATAAAGTGTGGGGTGGTTCGTTGCAAACACAGTAGTAAACACAGATTTAATTACTAGTAGAAATATGTAGAATAAAAATTTTGTTAGTCAATTTTTTTTATCACATTTTAAATATATTCATACAAATATTAATATTATTTGTTTTTTATTTTACTTTTTTCACTTATAACTTTAACAAATTAAATCATAACTTAAAATTACAGGTTATTTAAAAGAAAACTAAAGTTTAGCCGCCCAATGAACAGTGATGTTATAAGACTCATGGCACCTGGTGAAAAAAAAAAAACTTAAAAAAAAGATAAATTTTTTAGAACTTCAAATTGTTGAATTTGAAAATAAAAAAAAAAAGTTATGTACACTCGTTTTGTTGAATTTTTTTTACATACTTTGTCTTAATATTTTCTTTAATCCCACCTACGGCAACTAGTTCGAATTACCGAAATTACATTGTATTATAAAACATTAGAGTTTTTGCTTAACACTCTGTAACTAGGACCAAACAGCTAGTTATACTAAAATAGTGATAGAAAAATAGATAATCGAAATAATGTAGACTAAGGGGGTAATTAAAATAAGTGATTGAGTAGTTCATCAACTTTACAAAACAATTGAGTAACAAATTGTAAATAATCAATAAAAACAACAGAAATGTATTTAGTGCCAAAATATATCGCTAAAGATATAACATTAGTTTTAAATTTCTTAATTTAAAGCACTATTTTCTTCTACGATTTCACTATCACTACTGGGAATCTCTACTTTGATCTGACGTGGATGAATCTTGTCGGCGCAATTTACACTGATCACAAGTTGGGACGATCACAATTGTGCAAGTTCCAAACTGTGAGAAATTGTAGGATATCATTGTTCTCATCTTCTGTTGTTCAGGCTTTGATCGTGTATTAGAAAAGGGGGTCTGAGGAATAAACATTAAAAAAAAAACCTTTCTCCTTACGACCAGAACGAAGGTAGCAAGCCAAAAATTCAATTTCACTTTTTGGATCTTGACAAACAGCAACTGGATTGAAATTATCGCCAACCCTCACTCGATAGTAAAACTTTAGCACACTCGGATTACTGAATTAACGTGGTCTCCATGGAACATAAAGAGCATTCTTCATAGGGTAGGATAGATGGTTTCAGGTTTGACGAGGCAACAACTTTTATACTCCAATTAAATTTGACTCTTAATCAAAAAATAAAAAAGCAACTTCGTTGATTCAAAGTTAAATGACATTTTTAAAAATTATTTTAGTTGTTTTTTTTTAATAATACTTAATTTTGCTATCTTCTTCCATTTTAGTCAATATTTTTTTTCTCTGTCAATAGTAGGGAGTTTCCAATAAAAAGTAGTTTAAAAAAAATGTAATTCACATTTTCACTGGCAGAAATTATTATATTATTAGTAAAAAATGTATTTATTAACTAAAGTAATTAAATAAGTACGTTTCAAAACCTTCCTAAAAATAATTCTTATTTTATTATGCATAAACATTTTTTTTAAATCAATTTTCATTTTTCTAAAAAAATAAATAAATAAATAATAGTAAATACATTTTTTTTCCTATGCCAAAACAGGCATTTCTGCCATTTTATTTCGTACAGCGCAGTATACTTAAGCTTTATTCACGTAAATCCTGTCTGAAATTATGTTCGCCGTTGCCGTACATCTAAATATGTGATCGCCAGTCATCTTACCATCTCCACACAGGAGGTAGTCTGAAGACTCAGACACTCCTATCCTTTTCAGGTGGTGCCGAAGATAGTCATGTCCAGTGGCCACTGCCTCCGCTCTTAGGGTCTAGCAATGCCACCCAGTTCTTGCCCCCACATTCCTTTGCTCTTTCAATGATAGCGCTTCGGGCCAAAATGGTAAATACATAATAGATGTGATATGATAACAGATTGATAATGTGATCATAAATCCAGTACCCTTTTTGGATTATTGTCATTGTTGACACTGATTAAAATTGGAAATACCTATTATGCTTGACCTAGAAAATAATTCAACAATAGACGAATTTGGAAAATCCATGGACGTTCTAAAATATAGTCGATGGAGACAAATAGAGAATAGAGAAATTGTTCGGATGGAGTAGACAATGGTGGGCCGTTATTTTCTTTTGAACTTAAATTTTTGAGTCAGACTACGCCCTCGGCCTAAATGTGAAATCTCCTAAGCATGAGTGGATTTTTTTTCTCATCTCCTCTTCACTTGAACACTTGAAGTCTTGAGGTGCATTGACTTGTAAAATTATATTTTTGCCATCTTTGAGTGAAAAGAACTTTTTATCGTCATTTAATAAATAATTGACTTCCTTCCAAATGCACAAGAATAATGAGCACATAATTTGTTTTCTCTAACGCATAGAAAAAAAATTTCAAGTCCCAAGTGGAGCTTAGACTCCTCTACAACGATCCGCAGACTCGGCACTATCTCAGTAGTTGTTGGCTTAATACGGACTCCAACTTGGGCGCACCTCTCCTCTCTAATAGTGGAACTTTACCTTCCTCCCTGATATTAAGCTCACTGCTGAGCCAAGCCTCTTTGTGCTTAGCTAAGGTCTATCTACGGCTTACCCTGTCGACCAAGATATCTAGAATCAACAAATTTATCCTTCACACTCGAAACTTTCTGTTAACAACACTTTGGAAGTCTTACATACTAATACATTAAGAAATATATTGTATTATATTATGAAATATCAATATATATTATAATTTTCTAGTAGAAGCACGAGAAAAAAATCATTTACTGAGTAAACAGAAAATAGAAGGGACTGTTGTATAGAGAAACACAGTTCATTCTTATATTGTTTTTAACCCATTTTTTTTTTTAATCTAACAACAGAAAGAACTTTCTAATCATTCCTACACTCATCAAATTTTTTTTTTGAGAAAAAGTAATTACTCATGTTTTATTATAATGATAAATATTTAGAATTACTAAATATTAAAATACTAAACACTAAAAATCATAATTTATTTATACGTAAACATAGCATTGTCCATACCCTAGAGAACCTTGGCTAATTGGTATCTTGCTCCTATGAGCTAGATAATATGTATAAAAAATAACTTATTAATACAGAACTTGTTATTTTATTGTTTAAAAAATGAAAAGATTGTATTAAAGTATTATATAATTTTTATTTGTATACATAGGTAGAAGAAGGTACGATATAAAATGTATACCTTAAAATTAATAATAAACTAAAAATTAAGCATGTTAATTAAATGTTATAGAAAAACTAAACCCTTCAGCATTAAACTAGAAACGTCTAATACAAATCATAATTTTCCATCAGTCTGAACCCCTTAAGTCTACTGGGATTGACAGTTCTATCTCAAAATCTTCCGATACAATATCAAATATATCTTCAGATTCTTTCACTAATTTGTTTTCATTCACAAAAAAGGATGGAATATTTACATTTCTTACTTACATGTCTTCGATATTAGATATTTCAATATTGATATTGTATATTAAAATATTAATATTAAATATTATGATATTGTATAATATAAAATCGATATTAGATATTACATTATTATATTCAGAAATATAAAAATTTATATGAAATAAAAAAATAGAATAAATAATAAAATTAACTTAAAATAAAGAAACAATAAACAACATACCTATTAACATACTCAATGAGTTATAATTATGAAATGATTATATCTAATGATTTAATCTAAAATTGTAAACAAAAAATTAATTAAAAAGTACCGATATTTAATATTATTTCTCAATATTTATTGTGGACATATTGAACTACTATTTCGATAGGTTTGAAAAGTATCGGTACGATTTAACACGACATGTTTTTTTTTTTCGATATTTATATTTCAATTTTCCACTACTCTTTGACTTTAGTCTCGGTGGCTAAGAGGAACTAAATTGCCGATTTAATTTTATTTTAAACTATTATTCAATGTGGAAGTTGAGAAAAGACCACAAAACAAAAGACGTCTTCTGCAGTTTGTAAAAACTCTAAATATTTATAGAATTAAATAGGAAAAGTTATATATTGACATAACATCGGTTTCTAAGTATCTGTAATCAATAATTAATACAATCTGCTTTATAAATAATTAATTTATTTTATGAATTTCTAACGTAAGTGTAGATGATCCAAGAGAGAGAGATAAAATTGAAAATAATCGATTTTAACCTTTGGTTTTCAAAGAACAGTCTCATTTATTCAAGACGAGACACTAATCGGCCGCTCAAAGATTTGTTGTCCAGCGAATCATCTCGATTTTTAAATCTTGGAGGTTTCCTTGGAAAATTTCATAATGAGTAATCATTATCTTTTTTATAGTTCTCTTTAATTACTAATTGATTAATCGATATACATTGTTATTTGGGGTTGTAGTAAGAAAGTTCTGTCCATTTTTTGATAAATCAACTTTGAAAATCAATCTTTTTTATTGTGAAACTAGAATAATACAATTGTTCAAATTTACTTTTAAAATATCTTTTCACACATACTATTCCAATAGAGCTTGTGTATTTAAGCAAGAGCACGAATCTTCTTCCTTAGAAGAAAGGCCTAGTTTGTTTTTTTTTTCTCTTGTAGACATACTGAATTCTTTATACCTGACACCTTAAGTGCCGGTGTCCCATCAGTGGATCTACCATGATTAAAAATGATATTCTCAGCTATTATATCTCAGTTTTTAATTTATGTCAAGAATTTAAATAATTAAAAAACAATTAAGAACTGATCCTTTTTACAGAGCGAAAACAAATATTTTTTTAATTGTAATTATTAAAATTTTAATTAGTTTCTAGTTACTTTGATAATTATTAAAGGTCACGTTACCGATGATCTCATGACTAGAAAGTTGACTATGTTCTTAGAAATGGGCTTGAAGGGTGTTCAAATTATGATGTGAGTGCGTGCATCGGTGCTTATTATACAGTCCATATCGACCCCGACGAGGTGGCACTGAAATATACGTCAGTATATCAGTAGTATGGCATGAAAGAACGTCGGGCACGAAAACAACAGAGCTTTTCAAGTCGTTAGCTAGCCAATTTATTTATTGAAATCCAGATGCTAGGCTAATAAATGTGGTTAGTGAATGATAATGCATAATCAATGAACAGGTTTAATAAATAATCAGGAAATCAGTTAAATCAGCCTCTGAATAATGAGAGTAATATTACTGCAAATTAATTAAAACTTCATAAGTAAATAG
>NW_027104700.1:1010440-1015794 GCF_000696795.3 Halyomorpha halys | reverse complement strand
AAATATCAAACAGAAATAAATATTCTAAAATTATATTAAAACTAAATGAAATTCACCACTACCTATGGGAGTAAGGACAATACTATAAAACTAATTAATAAAAGTAATCATTTTCCTTGCGTAAAACTCAAAAAGTCATTTGACAATTGAATTCTTTAAAAAAAATTATCTAAATTGGACATTTAAAAAAAAGGTAATTTTTTAGACTTGTTTTTAGTTTTCTGAATAACTCGAAAACTATCTGACCTGGAACATTCCATATTCTTATTTGAAAAAAAATAAAATTGTATACAAAGGAACATTTGAAAAAGAAAAAAAATCCTAAGCAAACTTATTTAGTTTTAAAAAAAATTAGAGATGGACTTGAAAATTTAAAAAGAGAAATTTAGGCAAAAGTCGTTCTTTTTCTTCAGACATATATATTTGAAATATTATTGCACTTTTAAAGCATTTTTTTTTCCGATCCCTCTAAAACAGAAAGAAACAATGAATTAGTGAGTGCTTTATTGTAAAAAGAAAGGAAATAAATCGTGTTGTGTATTACCTTTTAGTACCTTTGGTATTTTAAGGTTACCTGTAATGTTTATTGTTATTTAAGAAATATATATTCTAGATGGTACTATTTTTAAATCCGGAGGTGAGGGTTTAAAGCATTGAATCCCAGCATATTCTGTTAAACGCAGGCGTAGGCACTTTACTGATGTGTAAAATTATGTAAAGTATGACTGAATGAGGAGGCGGATCGACTTCCACGGTTTGGGGATAGCCAACCACAGCCGCTTCTTCCTATCACCATGGACATGGCGAAAGAAATGGCCCGAAGCGCTATCACTGAAAGAGCAGAGGAAAGGGGTAGAGGAGAATGTGGGGGCAAGAACTGGGCGGCATTGCTAGATCCTAAGAGGCGCTCTCCATTGACTTTACCAAGAGCGGTGTCAGTGGCATGCTACAGGTTGGCTACTGGACATGACTATTTGCGACACCACCTGAAGAAAATAGGAGTTACTGAAAACTGCGTTCTGTTTGGAGTTGGTGAGATGTGCGGCAACGGCAGACTTGATTACAGACAGGAGTTACTTCAGCAAAGCTAAACTATACAGGGCTGTTCGAAACAAAATGAGTAATAAAGTAAAGTAATAAAAAGCGTTAAAAACCTCACTCATGACCACACAAACGCACAATATGCATCCTCAAATAGTGGATCCCACCATCTACATTAAATCTTCAGGGAATGTAAGGATCTCAGTCCTCCCGTACAAATATGTTTTTATAGCAAGTATTGTATTTTCTTAAAAGTGTGACAATAATAGGATGAGAAAAAAAAAAAAAAAAAAAAAAAAAACAGCATTAAAAATCTGTTAGCAAGCTAATTACTTATGAAGTTATAATTAATTGGGAGCTATATTACTGATAACTGACAGACCAATTTCCTGGTTTATTATCCTAGTTAATTGTTATAAATATATGATAATTACTGATAACTGACAGACCAATTTCCTGGTTTATTATCCCAGTTAATTGTTATAAATATATTATAATATATTATAATTTATAAATTTAGTTTATCAATTACTAACTACATTTATTAACCTGGCTGTTTTATACGGTCATTAGAATTATCATTCTGAGTCTTTCCTCTTTCCAAACCGTTCCCTTAAAACAACTATAAACAGCGATAAGAAGCCTTAAGGTGTTTCAACGATACAATATTTCATGAGAGAAAAAAAGATCAGGAACGAGATAAGTGGCTTCCATTTTTTAAGAGAGCTTTATTGCGTGTAAAAAGTATGAAAAACAGCTCCTGGCTGCTTCCGCTTCGAAGATCTAATCGTGTGTGAAATATGTTTTTGGTGGTACTAAGCCTCTTTAGCAACAAGGATAGTAGTTCGTAGAGCCACCATATATCTCCCGTTCCTGTTTGCTAGGAGTGATCATCAACAAGATAGGTGTAGCTAAAAGAGTTTGCTGTAGTCGTTAGTGGCGTTGAATGAGGTGTGTGACCTACATTCGATGCAAGTGTACAGGCCGACGTTGACTATATTCTGTCATCAATTTTGGTGAACCTTCTCAAATGCTATTCTGGCTGCTGAAAGTTGCTTTTACGGGAACAATGATAGTTTTTTTTATAAAACTAATCTTTTTTTTTTATTGATAGATTTATTTATTGATAGATATTACAATCTGCCACACAGTTGTGGGCAATAGGTAATAGTGATGAATGATCAATGCATGAGTGCATAAATGCATAACATACTAAAATTAAAAAAAAAAAAAATAAACAAATAAAAATAAAAAAACTCCCTGAAAATATATACAAACAAAAGAATAAACAAGATGAACATAATCAAACTATCTGTATGAAAAATAAATAAATAAAATAACATAATGATAAAATAATATATACAATATTTACACAATCGACCTGAGGATCCCTGAGCCCACTCAATCCCCCACGTGTGAGGGGTAGAGCAGAGCTCAAAAGATCCCAGCGCATCCCTCTCGCCATATCACTGGTAATGAGCCAGTGGAGGCTGAGCAAGTGCGCTAAAGCCGCAAACACTCAACTTGAGTGGATCATCTGACCATTGCCAGAACTCCAATTGTACATTTTTATTTTAATAAGTCTCTTAGCCACTCCCGTTCCAACCTTCTAGGTGGGCTGTAGGAATGGGTGGAACTAGATAAGGTTTGAACCAAAGGATTAGGATGGTTGGAAAGGTTTATATGTACAACTATTCTAATGGAATTTATCGAATAATAATAATTATAATTTACCCAACAACAACATAGAATGCTAAGAACAACATTAAAACCAGATTTAGGAACTGAAATAAATATTAATATTAATGCTTATAAAAAGAAGAACCAGAAATATTCTATTAATAAAATTATAATAAATTAAATGAATAAAAAGCTAAATTTATTTTATAAAAACTAATAATTAATGATATTACCCTATAATAGGAATATCAAATTAACCAACCAACCAAGTCTGAATTTGAAGTCATTTGAAATCTCAGAAATGAAATAATATAACTTCCTCATACCATCTATTGTTTGTGGTTACAATGCATCAATCCCATTAACATTTTCTTTTGTAAATTATTATCCTCAAAGTATTGTATATAAGGCATCTAAACAATATATGGTAGAGTGTTTTATTCTTCCTTTTTCTATTAAATATTTTACACACTTGCTCAGGATTAATTTTAATGATAGTGTATTTACTTAACCTTTTATCAAATATTTTATGCATAGATAAATATTTAATTTTCGCGGAGAAAACTGAATTATAAAGAATATATTTTTAAATAAGAAATGAAAAAAAAAGTGCCTATATTTTATCAGTATATTTTATTCACGTCAATCAAGAAATAAACGATAAATTTAAAAATAAGTTTAATAACTTGTTGGCAGTATGCAAATAAAAAGTTAGATTGGGGTCGTTTATGAAATACCTGGTTTAATAAGTCAATCTTGGGTAAGGATAGAAGAATAAATTAACAAAAATAATAATAATTAAAAATCATAAAGAACAAATAAAATAAAAATATAAACTAATAATAATATATTAAAATAATTTATTATTATTATCGTGAGAAAGTTTCGGAATATTGAGGATTGAATTTATTCTAGCCTCAACCGTGACCTTGGTACGGAGTAGATGGTATTATTACCCATCAACTAACAGTCGGTAAGTGTTTAATAGTCGTAGCAAAGCTTTGCTTATATCGTACACAGATAGGTTATACTATTAACAGAGTCGTCGAGGTGTTTGAGTCAGCCAATATTGATGTCTGTTTCATGTCAATTAAACATGTTCTATTACTGACATTTCAATAGCTTGTCTGTAAAACATCTTGACATCTTCTATTAGCAATTATTTCCAACCAAGTACTGAGTGTTAAAGCTCTCAACGCTCTTTTTAAACATTTCTCATTCAATCATGCTGTCACTATTCCATACTTTTAATCTTACTCTTGAATACATCACATTAGAGATAGGGAAAACAACAGTACAGTTTTCCGACTAACAGCTTTTATATTATCAGATACATTTCTGACAAATCAGAAAGTAGTAATTTGATGTTTTATATAGTCAACCTAGTTCCTCCTACAAGTACTATGAATTTTATAACCAACAGAAAATACTTTTAAAAAAAGCATTATTGTAAAAATAAATCAGATATACATTTACCTTGCACTTTAAACAACAAATCAGTGGTAGGCACTAATGAGACCAAAGAGAACCACGATCCGGTTTTTTTACTTTATTTATTTATGTTGCGAGAAGTAATTAATATATAAGGAATACAATCATAAGGAATATAATTATGAAAAATAAAATAGTTATTTAAAAAATTCTGTTCATTCTTCTGCTTCTTTTTTCGGTCATGTCAGATGATATTCCCTTGGCTTTTCATCAGCCGCGAACCATTTCTCTCTGTATTTTATGTAGGAAACAGAGACTTCCACTCAGTGGTCAAAGATCCTCCTATCACACGAGGGTGCACACCAAACGGTATAGTACAAGAGCCGGGAAGAAAAAAAGGCAGTTATTTTACCCCAATTTTTTATTACTTTAATAAATGCTATGTATAATTACTAGTCAAAACTGATGAGTCTGTCAAGTATAGATAGGGGGAATAAAAAATGGCGGCTGTTTCAAAACCTTAAAAAAACACAATTTTTCATGCGGAGCTGTATACCTTGAAAACTACAAAAAACACTACTGAAAGAATGTTATTTAAAAGAGAGTAAATTTGCTGAAATATTAGCCCTAAGAGAGCTATTTATGTCTAATAGTTATCGATATATGGCTTTTTAAAAAGCAACATTTCTTAAAAATCTACTGAAAGATTAGTAATTAGTTACCTTATTTTGAGAAATCTATACCTCAGGAACTATGTGACGTATAGATGTCCATTAGCACTCATTAAACCTAGTTTAACTTACTATAAAGTAGTCTACGACTTTTACCTTGGGATAGGTTAGAGTAGGTAAGAAGATCGAACCTTGCAGATAAACATGGAATTTTTTATAAAAGATACAAAAGTTTAACAAAAACATTGGTAGGTGTTATAATGCTTGAAATCAATAGAAAGTTAACAGGCTATTAATTAACATTTAGATGATAGACTTAAAAGTTTTGTTTAGGATTCTCTAACAAATATTCCATATACACACACCAAATACATAAATCGTACAAATGAATAAAGAGAGGATGACAAGTCAAGCAAATTTTTTACAGAGCGAACAGAAAATACAGTTCGTGATGTGGTAGTGATTAATATTCTTTTTTTTTTTTGAATTGTTAGATTTATTTATTGATAAATATTACAATCTGCCACACAG
>NW_027104700.1:1000676-1006025 GCF_000696795.3 Halyomorpha halys | reverse complement strand
ATATATATATATATATATAAACGATATTGTTTATTTTAAAGCGTAATAAAAAAAGAATATTATAAAAATTAAATATTTCTTAAGAACTTCAAATGTGTAACACAATTTATTTATTACATGCAATATATCTAGTTATCATTGCCATGAACGTATAAAAATTAAAACAAAGTTAATTGTTATTATTTAATTTAATCATTGACTAGTTGAATTATTGTTTCAAACAATAATATCTGCTGTTTCATATTCCAGAAAAAAGGAAATTTAAAATGTTTGACCGTTCATGTTTATATAAAATTAAAAAAATCTGACCTTGAATATTCAGAACAAACATTATTTGTTTTTTGTTTTTTTTTACCGTGAAGCAGGAGAAGGCGAAATGTTTAAGCAGAGAGCAGATGAAACAACATTGGCTTGCTGTAAATAAATTCTGTTTTACTACCCACTCTCTATTGTAGCTATCATGACCATCTTTAAATAGATTCAGCTGACAACTGAGAAACGCTTTCAAAATATTTTTCCAGGGACAGTTGTTGAGCCATATTGATACAAAATATGCTTATTAGATTTTAAAAATGTTTTCTTTTCTTTATTTTGCTTAAGAACATCGTGCCCACTAGCTAGAGCAAAAATGTTTAATTTCAATAAAATACAGGCCGATTATTTTTAATTTATTGCGAATATGTTACTTAGTTTACGCTAGGATAGTTTATGCAAGCTGATACTAAGTGACAAGATGTCGCATGCTAAGTACCTACTTGAGACAAGATATTTTCGAGAGTAGTCTTGAGACTAGATTTACTAATTGATGAGGTCCTGAGAGTACTCTTGGAGAAAAGCTTGTGCCGGTATCAAATACTACAATTGATCATACAGTGGGACCTCAAAGTAACGAACAACAATGCAACGAATTTCTCGTTATGTATTAACACAAATTTGAATACTAATAGATATGGAGAACATGGATTGCTAAGTCAGCCTATAATCGTTTCGGTTGCTTTCTGTCGTTTACGTCTTCATTCCTAACCATATTTTCCATGGCATACTAATACTCCAAAAAAGGCCAGTATGATTTTGTCTAAAGTTTGAGGGAAGTTGAAGGTTGTTATTGGCATAGTCTACTATAAATTATAGAAAATTTTATCCGTTACTTTCGTTTATGTTTAAACATATTTTCCTTTTCATACCTATATGTCAAAAACTAGTCGTTCGGTTCATCAGAAAGTGATAAATTACATCAACTACTTCCGTATACTCTTTTAAAGAACTGATTTTCTTGATATACCTATATTTCAATCATCGTCTCGCCCCGTATATTTCACTATCAGACGACACTTTATTAATCTTGAAATATTGTTAATTATGTACTCCATAGAAAAATGGTAGAATTTTAAGAAACGAAAATAATGAAAGGTAGACATATTGAGGAATATACTGCCACGTGAACTTGGGAGAATATTGTTAGTTTAAAAGAAGAAGGGTTATCATTTATTTTTTTGATCAAATTTCAAAAATGGAGAAACCGGTTCATTATTGCTTACAAGAATATCCATTTTAAGTTCCCAACTGAGATAGATGGATCGTATGACAGATTTGGATGGCACCAGCTGAAGGCAAAACATATGTCAAAAGGTAACTGAGCTGATTTTCGATTCAGCAGTGGGCTATGAACCTACTTATGATAATGAGTGTGACAGATCTGTTCAGGATATTTGGATTGACGATTCTGGGTCTGATTGATGAACGCCTTGATATTTACTGAATACTCAATATCTCAGTCCATCTTATTTATCTTTTTTTTTTCTTCAATGATTAGTTCATTTTAATTTCTAAACCACGGCTCACTATTTTAAGATATAAATGATTTTTTTCAAAACGTTTTTCAAGAATGCTGTTCTTTACTATTCGATATATCTTTATCTTAATATTATGTTCCATAACTATATTAAATAATAGCTTTCATATTTAATATTAGTTTAGGGCAATGAGTTAATGGGTTATGAATAATGAGAATGAAAGGAATGAATAATTTTTTTTTTTTTTTCAAACTGTTAGATTTATTTATTGATAGATATTACAATCTGCTACACAGTTGTGGGCAATAGGTAATAGTGATGAGTGATCTCATACATACTAAAATAATAAAAATAAAATAAAATAATAATAATAAAAAAAACTCTCTTAAAATATATACAAACAAAAGAATAGACAAGATGAACATAATCAAACTATCTGAATGAAAAATAAATAAATAAAATAACATAATGATAAAATAATATATACAGTATTTACAGAATCGACCTAAGGATCTCTGAGCCCACTCTATCCCCCACGTGTGAGGGGTAGAGCAGAGCTCAAGAGAACCCAGCGCATCCCTCTCGCTTCATCACTGGTAATGAGCCAGTGGAGGCTGAGCAAGTGGATTAATATTCTAAAACACAAACATAGATTATCAGTAAAATAAGAATCACTCTTCTTTCATTATTTTAATTTTGTTAAAAATAAAATTTTAAACATGGATATTATCAGTTTTGAGAGTGCTACCGAAATACACATACTCTGCTTCATATTTTGACCTAATTTTCAATAAAAAGTATTTTCTTTTAAAATGATTTAAAAACCGCAATGAAGCTAATTCAATAAAATATGTTTTTAAAATAGTATATTCCATTAAAAACTGCATAATATACCGATATAAAATATACAGATTTTAAGGCCGCAAGTTCGATCACGGGTTAGAGAGAAGGGATGTATTTCCCGGTATAACCACAGAATAAATTATTATCTTTCCACAATGGAAATAAACAGATGGTATCCTGTAGAATAAACCATCTTCCTGTCCAAACTGGAGTATATTAAACCATAACAAATATTTAAACGAACAAAAAGAGACTGCCCATTAAAGTTCTGTCTTGTTATCGTTATTAATCTATTCTGCACACTTCTTCCTCTTTACCATTTTAGGTGTTTTAAATCGTCTTTGAAAAAAAGAAATCTGTAGAAAATTAAATCAAAATATGAAGCAGTGTACGAGTGTTTTGATAACACTTTAAAACTCTTAATATCTATATTTATAATTTTGAACACAATTATAATACTAGACACAGGAGTAATTCTTATTTTAAACATTATCCTATTTTGTGTTTCAGAAAGTAAATTACAACTATAATCTGTATCAGCTGTTGTTCAGGTTAACTTCCTCTGTTTTTTCATTTGCACGATTTATTATGTATTAGATTAATCAATACAGGAAGTTTAATAACATGATTACCTAATGTTACATAGCCTACGACATAAATTTGTCGTATATATTAAATACGAGCAGATAAGTATCGTACCTTGTATTTAATTTTAATGTAACTAACTTAACAGATACACGACCAGGACTTGTTATTTAAATTTAGTATTAGTGGAGTGGGTCGGATCCGTGAACTGACCAATAGAAATCATCATGATAAAATATGGGAAATCGACAATGGTGACATCATTTACCAGTGACCTATTTTAAAACATTATTTTTATTAAGGACATAAGCCCAACCAAACTTGGTTAGCATAATAGGTGAAATATCTATAAATTATATTAATTTGATTAAAGTTAAGGTAGTTTTCTTCCTATTCCTAAAAGGTTTGAGGTATATTAATAATATTAATAAGAACCTTTTCTTTTTAGAGGTTGCTCTTCTATTATTTAACAAGCAAATAATTAATTTGAAGGACGTATCCACCAGTAATTACAGCAACCTTGTAAAAGATGATAGACAAATCCGCTAATCCCACTGTTACTAAAAAAACTGGGTCATCAAAACCTTGCAATAAAAAGAAGCCACGACCAATTTGTAATCGATTTAATTTGTTCTAGGATTTACTATAGATCAAAAATGCACCGATTTTACTAACTTTAACTAAGTTAAGAACATACAAACACACACATGAATTTTTCACCATTAGTAATATGGAAAGATATGAAGGCAAGGTATTCGAATAATTAATTATAGCAAAAATTTATTTTTAAGAGTATTTAGATTTCATACACAAATATTCCCATTGAATAAAACATCAGTACACTATTTTGGATTAGATCAAAGCATGTTTGATTATGAATTGCAAAATGGTGAATCATTCCAAAACAGGTCAAGTACACTAAAGGCCCACTTTAGAAAAAGACAGTTTAATGAAAGGATAAACAGGGTTTCCAAGTAAGTAACTCCTATTATAACTTGTTCCAAGAGGAAATAATTCTTTTGCAAGCCTCATTGTGATGGATTAATAACGAATCCATTTAAATGGTATAAGCCTGGATTAACCTAAGCAAGAGCTACTAGCTAATACCGGCGCTTAGAAAGGTCTGACAGGAGTTAGCAACAGGTCTATCGAGGGCTCATTACATTTTTGGTTTGTAGATTTTAGTATTTCAAACATAAATAAAAATTAGTTATTATCGTGGGCATTTATACTTATATTGTATTAGTTATTAAATATTACTCTATAATAAACACATAATTCCAACATTATCGTAGCATATAACCAACAGCAAAATTATTCAAATTTTAAATTCATTTTTTTAAATATTTTATTTATATAATATCAGATAGGCCTGGTGGGCCTTGCATGGTTAATGTAAGAGGTACATTTTTCAACTATTGATTAAAGGGGGAGGAGGGTATAGTCTAATACAAAAGACACCCCTAACTATACACAATGTTATAATAAAATAAAAAATTAGGATAAAATAATCAGATTAAAATATCAATTCTTAATAAAATATTAAAGTAAAGTTAATAACAAAAACAATGACATTTATGGATTTTACAAAATAAATAATTGACTTGTAATAGGAAAAAAAAGAAAGTGAATTTAAGAAAAAGATAAATAGAAAAAAAATTAAGAAAATATAAAATTTTTATGAGAGTGACAATAACAGAACTGATAATATAGAATTTATAACAGGATGTGTAGGTAACTGGGAGTAGAACTTCATGAACCTTCTTTTGATGCAATCCCCTATTGTCTCTATTTGTAATTCCCGATATAATTCGCTGTTCCTTACAAATCAAGGAGCATCCACAGTAATTCTTACGACTTTATTTTGAAAAGATTGTAGTTATTTCTTTTTTGTAAGGGATCATAGACAATACATATTCAATTGAAATAAAATGAGAATTTATTATATTTGAAAATTCAGAACGCCATCAACAAAATGATTATAACAATGAGATTTTTGAAACATACTGATTATTATTTATTTTATGATTAAACAATTACAATTTCAATTCGGTTGACCACACCCAAAGATAATCCGGGTTCTTTTATATGCTAAACACGGCCAATCAACAATCTTAAAATATATATA
>NW_027104700.1:998164-1000531 GCF_000696795.3 Halyomorpha halys | reverse complement strand
AACAATGAACGGTCAGATAAATTTAGTTTTATAAAAATTAATAAAATATAATTGAGTAAGTCAGTTAAATAAAAGACTTTCAAAATGAAACTATAAACTAATTTTGATTAAACTAGGCCATAGGGTGTTTAAAATTTCAACAATCAAGGTATTTACAGCTAAACAATATATCGAGATTGAGAACATGCAGAGATGCACAGAGCATTATAGAATTAATTATTCATTAACAAACAAATTTAAATAAAATATTCGCGTCTACTGGGCGATAGTACCCGTTACTATCGTATACTGTACAGTATATCGTTACAGTATTCCGACACGATACATTCAGCATCACGAGCTAGTCCAATCAAACAGCTTGCAATATACACCCATTTAGCCTTAACAACAATAACATTTTATTTCATTACCTATGAATGGTTTCTTAAAACAAAAATGGGAAACAATGGCGGGCATAGGAGAAGCAAGTTGAGACTTCTAAAATTCACTTCTCTAACGCCAACTCAATCCACATACAAATTTTCAACGCTCTAACTTCATTTTGAGGGGCTGTAGGGGTGCGTTTAGACCTCAGAATTCAAAGTCATTTGGACAGCACGCAATTCTCTCTCACTTTCATGGATTTTTTTCTGCTTAAAAAACGTTTTTATTTAATTTCAAGAAAAACTCTTAATACTTTTTATTTCTCCATTGATGAATTTAGGACGACATTTGGTTGAAAACTTTTTTTTATAAAAATGCAAAAGTCAATCATTGTCAGGAAAAATTTGACAAAGAAAGGAATTGTATTCCTGTTGTAATGCGTATTTGGGAACACAATATGAACTGCTTTGTATACATTAAAATCGGTTTTTAAATAATTAAAATAGCATTTAATAAAACGTTTATTTCCATATTTTATATAGGAACGTTGCATAATGTATATTCGTTGCAATGAGGTAAAAGATGGAACGATTAGGTTGCAACACTGGAACTAAATGCAAAGATGCGGAACGGGGCTATGATGAGATAGAAGATCATTCAAGCATTTGATTGTACCATGGAACATGCTATATCCTATCCTAAACAGAAATTCCAAACTAAAACCAGAAACAACAGTTCTTATATTTAAAACAATTCTCAGGCAACTGCTGATGTACGGCTGTGAAGTCTGGGGAGCGGCATCCTATAAGAAAAGGAAAAAATTACAATTTTTTAAAAATAAATTCCTAAGAATCCAGTTAATGCTCCTTGGTTCATAAGAAATAGCCAATTGCATCGCGAATTACATATGGAGTCAATAGAGGATTATATCAAAAAACTATTCATGAAGTTCCACTCCCAGTTGCCGACAGTTAAAAGAGCAGTGACCTACAACCTGGGGAACCCAAACTCAACCTGAAGACTGAAGCCCAGACTTCTGCAGGACATTCTGTTATAAATTTTAATAAATATAAAATTAACTCATAGTCACACTACCATTATTTTACTTTTTATTATAACTCATTTTATTTATTCAATATTATTATTTTTTCTATTCTCTTCTCTAGTCTTTTACGACTTTTTAAAATTAACTTGTTTCTTTTTAGTATTAGAGGGCAATTGTTTCTTTTATTTAAGTGTACCAATATCATTATTTTTTGTTATTAATTTTACTTTTCTCTTTTATGAAGAAGCATTATTCTTACCTATTTTTTTTTCTTCTTTTAATAATAACGTTGTATATAGTTAGGGGTGTCTTTTGTACGAGACTTACCCCCCCTTCCTCATAATCAACTGTTAAAAATATATATATATTATTCTATACCAGATCGGCCTGTAACCAACCACATCGACCATGTAAGACCCACAAGCCCGATCTGGGATAAAATAATATATATATATACCATGGAAAGAGGAGGGAAAAAACAAATACATTGAAGATATTATTAAGATATATTTATATTTTTATTACGTAGTATTACATTCTAAACTACTGTCATATTTACTATACTACTGTCAGTATAAATAATTTAAAATATAATGCAATATGATATGTATGAGAGGCACCAGCTGGAGTTTTTTAACTTAAAATAATTTCTTTTGTCGGCATGCCAAAGATACCGCCGGACCTAGGCAAAAATCCGTCGGCAATAGATCTAAAGAAATGTACAAAGATATATAGATAACAGAGGGTGTTCACCCTCTGGGAACCGTTAACCGTCTAGGCAGAGTTAAATAAACAAACAGCCCTTATCTTGCACGTGGCCAGTTTAGACATTAGAAAGTACGGATAAATAGCCGCCGTAATGGATAACAAATAAACACCCCTTATCTCACACGGGCCTCTCTAAAAACCTCGGGAAACATAAAGTAAGCCGCCAGAAGCCGGCTTTCTTCAAAGAAGAA
>NW_027104700.1:988899-997194 GCF_000696795.3 Halyomorpha halys | reverse complement strand
GGTTCCCATCAGGAACTGATAGAGATACATAATATAAATATATAATATAAATATATAAATACAGATACATATATTACATTAATATATGAATACATTTCAATATAATACCTGTATGGGGAACTCCTAATCGGGCTTAGAAACCCCGAAGCCCCGTACACGGCAAATAATAAATTGAAAAAAAAAACTTAAAGTAAGAACACTTCTTGAACATAATCATCCCTTTCTATCATTTAAAATAAAAATAATCAACACACCATTCTAGAGACATCTCGAAAGAATTCTTGAAGTCAGAAAAAATACGTAGACATCCAGCAATCCTATTATTGTTGGGAGATGTCTGTAGGTTGTTAATTAAAATATATATATATATGTATGTATGTAGAGGATCATAATTAAATTCAGAGTAGAACCAATTGTTGCTTGGCAGTAGGGAATTAGTTTAAGGTAAACATATACTTTTTTACGGACAGTTCGGACAGCTATTTCAGACCAGGGGGAGCGAAATTGTGAGTCATGGAACGTAAGTGACTTTGACGATTATTGCTGGCAGTTACGATCCAGTCAGCGGTGTATCTCGTAACTGTAAAACGTTCAAGTCCAATATCGGGATAACCAACGGAGAGTATGAGATGGCATAAAGATAATTAAATGAAATATTTAGATCAAGGGGCACTGATGTCCTACCTTAAGAGGAGGAACTTGAGAGATAATAAATAAATAAATTAATTTATATACTCCTAATGTATTTATAGATTCCATCCAGTTTTTCTAAATTTCATTTGAGCCTTACTTATTATCCTTTAAAACTACCTCTACTCATAATTTGATCAACTCATTAAAAAATATAAGCGAAAATATTTCCCATATTATATAACAAACAATATCCTACGCACTAATTTGAACATCCCATTTGACGAAGTTCATCGATCTTTGAAGAAGAATCTTGAAGTTAAAATATATATATTTTTTTTTATTTATTGATTGTACCCAATGTTTCCAATTGTCATGCTAGTCTTACTCACCATCCTTTAGAAACTAGCTCAACTCATCTTTTTTATCGAAGTCTGAACCAACACTGAACCGGAGTCCATCTCTAAATTTGTATCTTGAAATCTCTACAAGCTTCTTTGCTCATGACCGCCAGTAGTTAGAGTACCGCTCTCAATTTATATTCAAGTAGTAGCATTCAAGACCATCAACATGATTGAGGAAGAAGCGTCAGAATCTCTTCGAGTCCCGCTTTGCCCTTCATACGTCAGAGGACAAACTTGGTTCGGAATTCTAAAGACTGAGTGAAAATAGTTTATATAAGTATGAAAATGTTTAACTTTATTTTTTTTTTATATAAAATATAATTTTATTTTGATTTCTAAAGTTTACAATGACATAATTTGTTTACTCTCCTTCTTATTGTAAATATGTACGTATGTCGATATGTTAGGTGTCAATAATAGCTTTTGTTAATAAGATATCTAGTAGGACAATATTCATTAATATTAAAAACGATCATTAAATTCAAAAATACAGTTGAGTACAAATCATGGAGAGTTGTAAAATATTTTATCTGAATCAAAAATTTTACAATCTAATCTGAACTAATTGCTAATAATTAATATGATTGATTCAGTAACTTAACAAATCATACAGTCATAACATACAAACACATAAAAACACTCATCACAGTATTAAAACCAGAATGATTCGCTTATCGCAAAGAATCATTTATGATAAAAATACAGTAAGGATTTAAAAAACAGAGAGATTTGTGGCAAAAATCACCTAACAACTTTCTAATTTAAAAAATCAACATTAGAATAAGTTATTATAAGGATCTATGGCAAAAAAAATTGAAAGAGAAATTAAAATCATTTTTTAAAAACTTAGGAACTAGCTCAACTCATCATCATAACCTTTACCGAAGGCTGAACTGGCATTGACCCATGTCAATAGCATTTTAAACTGAGTTATTCTTTAAATTCAGGTTTTAAACTGAGTTATTCATACAATTCAAAAATTACAATTAAACAAAATTTATACATATTTTTACAGTTTAAAAAAAAAAACTAAAAGATGATTGACCCTTTCATTTACAAAGCAAATAACACAGATTATTTTTTTTTCCTGTTCAATACAAAACGGCCGATTCGAAATATAAGCCTTAAAAGCTAAAACATCAAAACGTTTTCTACAAATATTACACCAAATGTCTCTTAATTGGTTTCCCTTTTTAAGGTACCCTCTTTTCCACTACTAAACTTTCTCGGGTTCTTTTTTCCCCAATCCTATAAATTAAAAAAAATCCTCCATATAAAGAGTGTCCCATCTGATTATTATGCATATATTCCATCAATTATATTTAACCGATAATTATTGAAGTATTTATGGAGACCTTAAATGCGTTGTGACAAGCATCTGTTCTTCTGGCCCAGTCGAAGAAACTCACACTATGACAACGAATTCTTATGAAAAATCGAATTCTAGAACAATTTTGTTTTTTAGGTTTGTTTAACTCTTGGTAGATCGTTAGAAACCGTAAAACATTTTATGCGATATCTGGCAATTTATGCCTTTAGTACACATCAGTTCATAAAAAACACGTATAAAACTTCATTTTATAAAGATGACCCTCATTCTATTAGAGGTGCACTAAAGAAAAATGGTACTGGTTACAACATTAAGAATAAAAATAAAAGAAAATGCACAATGATTAGTTGACCAATACCTTCAATGTCCTATATTACTTATTAACTGGCGCCGTGTTTCTCTGTCCACTAAATATTTGATTACAGCAAATTATTTTGTATAATCCTTCCAAAGCAATGCTTTGCGAATAATATTTTTCAATATTATAGTGATACTTTTTTTTGACATTCCTCTTCTACTTGGATCTGTAATTCTTTTTATTACAACCTTTTAGATTCTATTTATTTCGTCAACTCCTTTATCTTCAACCTACCCCACTAATATAACGTGTATTTTCAACATAGAAATCCCCATGGTTGAATAAGTAATTGAATGATCATTTAAGTTGCGAAAGAAATTTATAAAAATTGTCAGACGTTGAGCTGGACAAAAATTAGGCACAAATAAAACCATGATTAAATCGTCATGGGTACAATTTTTAGATATAATGATTCCATAACAAATAAACATTGTATCCATGACAATTTAATGACATTTTTATTTGTAACTAATGTTTCCTCATCTCTCCTCAGACAAATAGTAGTCAATGCAAATATGCTATTTCAAGGGAGTGACGAGGCTGAGAATAAAAATTATTTTATCATTCCACAGCCAATGATCATGATGAATAGTATTTTCATCAACTGAGGATATCGACGAAGATGAAGTGAGTAAATATAAACGTAATGTACTATCATCGCCATGCTATTTGCACTTGATTGGGGTTGATTAAGCGTAGCTAGCAGACTACAATAAATCAACAAGTTGATGTGAAAGGGAGGAGGAGGGGATGGGGAGGAGGTGTTGACACGGAGTCCTCTTTAATCAAAGACTCAGTTTAAGCAGGTAGGTGTTCCCACACCATGTCACTGTCCAATCTACTCCTCAAACTGTTATTTTATCAACGTTACAAGTTATTTTTATAAAACTAAAAGAATCAATCTTGTTGGTTAATTACCTATAGACTTACGTAGAAGTAAGTTGATTAAAAATAAAAACATAATGTTTTTGTTTAACTTTAACTCTAAATTTTTACTTCTCACAGAATATTAGAGACAAATCGCGAAATATCAATCCCTATGAAATTTCAAACATTCATCGTGACACGAAGTGGTTGAATTTTTTTTTAAATGAGACATATAATTCCAGGGATTCTAAATTGTAAATCAGGCCATAAAAACCGTAAAATAACCATTTTTCCCAACTTTTTTTGTTTTAAGTCCAACTAGAACTATAATACTACAACTCGTAACTTTCTGGCCAATGATTTTAATAGCTTAAAATTTTGCATACTACAGTGAGCTCGAAGAAGACACTTTTGGAAGATTTTGCAAAGGATAAATCATTTTGACGATTTTTTTTAAAAATCTTATTTATGTATTAGATTAAATGCGTGAAGGACAAGTACAAGAAGGCCCTCCTATTTCATAAGCAGTGGAGTGGCATACCCTGATTTTCTAGAAAGGGAGATTGTACAAGAGCCCAAGAGAAGAATAAAGTCAGTTATTTTACCCCTATATTAGATTACTTTAAAGAAAATTATGTATAATTGATGAGTTAGCCAATTATAGTCAGGGGGAATAAAAATTGGCGGCTGTTTCAAACCTTTTTTTTAAATTTACATACAACTTTTTTTGAATTTACAACTTTACATAATTATACATTTTGGAAATTTGATGTAAGTTTTTCTGGAGTGATACAGGCGTGTAGAGTAACTACCCATTGGCAACACTCTAATGACGCCCATACAATAGCAGGTCTCGTGGCCATCTTTTCAGGCGTGTCGGAGAATAGTAAGGAATGGAAGAGGGAGCAAGGTTAGAAACTTACAATTGGGTTTGTAAGGTTAGGGAGTCTATAATAGAAAGAATGATATCTGGTTCGGGCTAAATGGTTGACTGTATTGTTTCAAATAATTATGGAGAAGATGGTTGGGATGCGGTCAGTAGAAAAAAAAATAGTTATTTACCCTGCATTGTTTTGCTCCGCTTTGAAGAGCTTTATCAGGGCTGTTCCATTTAACAGTAAATACAGCTTTATCAAAACTGGTAAAATAGTTCAAAAGATCTCGAGGTTTCGACATTTCTTAACAGGAACAGCCTTGATGAAGCTCTACAAAATGGAACGAAACGTCGAAAAATAGTTTTTAACATTTTTTTTGTTTTCTTCAGACAACACCCCAACCATCTTCTGCATAATTTATAAATCAATTTCTTCTAGGAAATATCATGAAAAATGCTACTTCTTCGAACATAAGTACATGTTACATTAAACTAGCTTTAATTTAAGCACTGGCAGACATCTGTATATCTTATAGTTCCTGAGTTATAATTTTTCATAAATCAAAAATTTATTCGACCAACTAGAAATATTTTATTTCCTCTAAATATACGAGGCAGACTCCTAAATTTTGACTTGAAATTATACATTATTTTCATTATAGTAATAAAAAGTTGGGGTGAAATAATTTACTTTTTTACAGTTGGGCTCTTGTACTAGAATGTGAAGCCATAAAGAGTAGACCTAACCACTCCTACGGAGCTCAGTTTAGCGTTGAAGTTATAGCAATGTCCACCATTGGAATCAGCATTGGAACAGAAAACAGTTGGATATTAGCTACTACTCCTCTACAACACCCTCGAGTTCATTATAAGTCCCGAATTTTTGTCTTCACATTTCCAGTCATATTGCCACAACACGTGAAACTTACTATTCAAAAAATAACGATCGATAGTGGAAATAGATTAAAAATCAGGCTTCATAATATTCAAACAATCTTTTTGTTTTTTAACAAAATTCAAACCACAAATATAGATGCTTACTTATTTTTTAAATTTGTACTGCTATGGAACGGATGTTTCCTAGGCAGTAATTCTCCAGAATTAATTCAAGGGCATTATTGATCTCCTAAATGTTAGAAATTTCAACTGCTGTCATTTTTATAATAGTCTATTACCAATGTCCCTAATATGAAATATTAGATAGAAAATTATAATTGGTCGATTACTGCAAGTAGTAAGACAGCCTGATGAGATTTGACACCACGTGAAAGTGCTGTTGAAATCAGTTGTCGATTTCTTTGTTGGATCATTTGAATTTTTTTCAAAGTTATTACTTTGACCGTAACGAATATCATTCAGGAGGATGATTATGGAGAATGGATTTAAATAACTATGCCTATGTATTTAATATATAAAAAAACACATTCATGTCTCTTTTATCTATGAATATTTAGGAACGTGAGTAAAGTAGTTTTAGTCGTTCTTAATGGCCTCCTATTTGATTTCAATCTGTGAGAAAAAAATCGTAGGAGGGTAACTTCGAGATACTGAATGATGCCTTTGAGGAATCAGCTTGTCCAAAATATAAACTAAAGGGTGGGTATTTGTTCAAAATAATATATTATTTATAACAATTTTACAAGATTGAGACAGTTACAATACCAACCGAGTAAATTAACAAAGAGACGTAAACTTAGTGAGTAATGTATAGCTTTTTTAATTGATATATTGCACGGTAAAAAATGTTTAGTCGTGAATGTATTGTTAAAAACCTAATCAAATGTTAATAGTTTACTATATATTAAAATTAAATATAATAAATTACGTTAGTAAGTTCGAAAAGAACAAAAGTAAAAATGAAATGCTAAGCCAAGTACAATATTTATTTCTCTCACACCCCTTCACTAATAATATCAAAATTTCAAATTGGTAACATTATTGCAATAGCTTATTGACCATATTGATATAATTCCAGGCCAAATTAATACAGCACGTGGTAGTAAATAGGCTTCTGCTATTGAATTCCCCTATAATGAAGTTTGCCTCTTCCAATTGACTGGACATCCAATCAGGGCGGCTCACAGTTACCGGAGCAGAACACTGGGAAATCCATGCTACACCAAAGACCAGACAATTCGGTCCTTTAAGAATAATATTTTAGTTTATTCTAAATTTTATTTAAACCAAGGTTTTTTTTCAATAGTGATAATCAATAAGCTTTAACAAAATAAAATTAAAAAACGTATCATTAAAACAAGTTAAAACACCTGTGTACAAAAGAACGTGATATAAATTTCTGAGTTACAATAGATAGTGTGATATAAGATATACTTTATTTGTTTGAATGGGAAAAGAACAGACTATATAACATACTATGTACATCTACTATCAATAGATTTATGGAATAATTCAATATTCTCCAACGACTCTTTATAATAACTTTTATCTTTTATTTGAAGGCAAATTTATGTCAAATGTGAAGATGGGGATAGGAGGCTGTTAAAGGAGGGGATGTTGATGAAAACTGAGAGGAGAGCGTTTCAAGGTAAGGACAACGAGCAAGCAATATACAAAGGACTTATCAACGTCTGGAAGAAGAAACACTTTATTGAAAAAGTTGTGTTGCCCAACTGCATTAGGTTGCCACACAGCATACTTATATATAATATATCTAGTAAAAAATATTTGTTTTGAAACCCTAATACGTTATAGCATAATATATTTTAATTATATAGTTTTTATATATATATGAAAAGTATAATCTAAAAAAGTACCTCAATAAACGAGCATCTAAAAAAATAAATATACCAGAAGATGGTTGGAGTGCGTTCAAAATGAAACACCAATAAGTTGATGTAACTTATTTAATTGTGCCAACGTTTCAGCTAGAGCTTCTAGCCGTCATTAGGGCTAAGAACAGAACAAGATAACAACCAATGAATATAGAAAATATAAACAAAATGACATAAAGTGAATAATTTTACAGAAAGGAATTAATAAAATGAAGTGATGAGAGAAGTGGAAAATGTATACATAAGTAATTGAATAAGAAGGTAAAATAACATAATTAAGGAAATAAAATAAAAATGAAGTTATATAATGCAAAGAAGTATGAATATATTAGTTATTAACAATTTAAAAATTAAAATATGGAAAGAAAAATAAAATTGAGAGAAAGAAAATGTAAGTAATCATAATAATTGATAAAGAGGCAAAATATAAGTAAAGTTTAACAAAAGAAATGAATAGGAAAAAAAAAATATTTTGAAAACAACAATAATAATATAAGGTGAACATAACTTATAACGTGGGTAAGGAAAATTGATAAAATAAGGAGTGGTAAAATAAAAATAGGGAAAAAGTAAAAAGAGAATAAAACGAGCCTGTTGGCTAAAAATCTAACCGCCAAGTAGTATACTGCGCCAAGAGCGGCCAAACTTCGAATTAAAAAGACATTACAAGAATGACTGATGAAGAAGAATGACGTTTTTAAGAGGAAACGGTACGAGTGGGCAAAAATAAAAAGTAAAAAATATTTAGAGGAAGAAAGCGTGTGAGAGGGTGCCGACAAATGGTTTTAGGAAAATGTTAAAAATATATAGATATACAGGAAGATTATTGATTGACCGTGATATATGTAGATATACGTACAAGGATGATGAAGTACCGGAAGATGACAAAATGTCATGGGTATTTAACAACAGTTAAAAAGAGGAAACGTATATAAGAGGGTGACGAAATAAATAATTAAATTTTAATGAAATTAAAAAAATAAATACATTAAAATTAAAATAATATAAGATAAAAGTGATAATAATAAATATTAAAAAAA
>NW_027104700.1:987517-988849 GCF_000696795.3 Halyomorpha halys | reverse complement strand
GAATAGTTTGAGAAATAGGATAGCAGAAGGTATCGGAGGTATAAATACAGGGGTTAATGGATTATAAGCTTCAAGAGATATCCGGCGTACCAACCATGTAATATAATTATATAATATTCCTGATACTTTATAATTTTATCCTCCTATATATTATTGTGATAATTATATGGCAGTATTTCATAAGAATCAAAATATAAATTTCTCAGCTGAGGTTTTAAAAGAGAAAATAAAAAATTCCCTTCCTAAAAAACAAGATTCGTATTTCTAAGATAAGCATTCAAACCGTTTGAAGCTAAATTATTTAAGAGATTAATGAAATGTTTCAAGTTATTTCTGACCAAACTGATTTTCTACGTTCAGAAATATTTTAAACGAGTTCATGGCGACGTACTTATTCAATGGACAAAAGTAATTCTAAGCCCAAGTACTAAGCCTGAAAAATACTGGTATATGCTGTCCGATGATGAAGTTTCGTTAAATCTATAATTCCTAAACGTGCTTGTATCAGATACTTCTGAAAAACGACAAATATATCTAGGAAGGCAGACAAATTAATTTAGTCAACCAATGAGGAAAATAAAATTAAACTTTCATTTCTTTTTATTAGTTATTCTGTCTTTTCACAAATTATCTGTTGACGTAACGGTATTTTCACCATTATTGAAACATATAGTTTGTGATTTAATAATATAATTGCCGTTATATATTAAGTTAGGAGTCATCAAAATTAAAATATGTTTCTTGAAAAAAAAAACCCAGTTCAACTAGAAGCTCAAGAAATATGAAACGAAACCAGTTGAGCTAGTGGCTAAGCTGGTTTTGAGTAGTTGGTTTTGAGGCTTTAGTTAAAATGAAGTTTGTATTAGATAAGTCAATTATCTAACCTCTTCCAGCAGTTAAACTCTTGAATTTCCAATGAAAACGAGTATTTTTCATGAAGGATTTTCATAGAGAATTTATATAAAAATGAATATTTAAGGGGTTAAAAGTTCAAAATAAAAAGGAAGACCTAAAGCAAATTATCCCACTTTACCGTTAAAATGTACTTTTCTAGTAAACTCGATTTAATATCATTATAGTAAATACAGCATTTCATTAAATTTCTTATCATGATATAGTTTTCTAGTCGTTCAGAGAGAAACATAAGTACATCTTTTGACATAAACAATCAAGACTTTCAAAAGTGGTGGAGTTGAACAGAGAAAGTTTACTTTGTTATGTATTGAGAATATTGGACTAAGAAGAAATTAAATGTAATTAAATAAATATTCTGAATATTGATTCCAGCTGCTGCCCACTTATATACACACATATATGTATATAAGTATATAT
>NW_027104700.1:981876-983099 GCF_000696795.3 Halyomorpha halys | reverse complement strand
CATATAAGTACAAAGGATTGACTCTTTTAGGATCACTAGCGGCGACTCAAGTGATCAAAGGACCACCACTCTAGATAAGTATTTTTGGAAAAAACACTTCGGCTGGACTTAGATCCAGGAATAAGTGAATTTTAGCCTTGAGACACGACCGAGGTAGACCGCGGCTCCACAATAGATGATAAAAGAAGCGGAAAACACAAAAGAACCCTAATCTTTCTTGGAAGTACCCGGATTTTCCTCCTCCATAAAATATGATCAGCCAATGAAATGACTGAAAAGAAAGTAAGAGGGAGAAAAGAAATCTAGGGATGAGAGGACGAAATAGAATTATTCTGGCGAATCAGTTCGAGAGAGTACAGTGCCAGAGCAGCAGGACCGAAGGTGAGATTAAGGTGAGGATTCATAGGGCAGCACTCGAACTGACCCGAAGAGGTCTCAGCGAGAGACAGCCCCAGATAAGAACAGAGAGAAAAAGGACCATCGCTAGGAGTCAACCTAGTCTGCATTCAAACCAGATCAGTCAGCGGCCATGCATTTTAATTTTGAAAGACAAGGCATTTAAATCATGATAAGTCTGGTAATTAACTAACTAGAACTCAGTATTGTCAATTGAATCTCATGTATAGATCAATATTAATTCAGAATCAATGGATTAGCCCATAAAATCTTTTTCATACACATTCCTTATTTGTAAATAGCTGCAATAAACCCAATGTAATCCTAACTTGATTTTATGGTCTGAAATAAGCAACGCCAATAACAACATTAACTATTAAGCATAGTTAAGGTACTCGATTAGAAAAGTTCAATTAATGAAAAGGATATTCTGTCAAGACAGCAATTATGAAGTAAACAAGAATTTAACCCAACGTTGTTAGAACGTACATTATAAATATGTGATTAATGACGAGACAAATAAATCATAGTTAGCTTTCTAATTAAAACAGATTACGCTACAAAAGGCGATGAAACAAGAATATTTGAGTAGCCGAATAATCTATAGTTGAGTAGGAGTAGCCTGGCCAAGCAGTTGATTGATGAGGGTGACTAATCTAATAGTCGGAATGAGGGGACTCAGACGATAGCTCGATAGTAGGATTTATAAGAGTTAATTACTTTAATTATTATAGAAGTGGAAAATGTATACATAAGTAATTGAATAAGAAGGTAAAATAACATAATTAAGGAAATAAAATAAAAATGAAGTTATATAATGCAAAGAA
>NW_027104700.1:971205-981826 GCF_000696795.3 Halyomorpha halys | reverse complement strand
TATATAGACATAAGCAAATTTATTCAATTAATAGATGAGAGTTTATAGCTTAGATGAGCGACAAATATTTTTTTTAATCAAAATAAGAGTGACTATAGCTTCTGAACTATAGCTAATTTTCACAGTATGTTGAATAGGTCTAATGAAAAAAAAAAATGGTTGTACAGCTTTTTATGCGCATAGTCGTAATTTATATATTATAAAAAAGCTTAGAAAAATATTAAATTATTTTTATTACGTAATTTTTGGAATATTTCAAAATAATTATATCAAGTATCTTACATTAATGGCAATTACTAATCGACAATGTTTCAGCAAATTTAGGCTTCTTCAAGAATATAGTTACTACTGAAAAATACTATTATAACTATAATAATAGGTTATTTATTACTTTACAATATTATAACATAAAATTTTTATTTAAGGATGTTTCAGGTGAAAAAAACGAATCTCAACTTTAAACAGAAAAAAATTTAACCTACTTGGGTCAGTCTACTAAATTATATTAGTACTGTGGTATAATAGCATAGTGGGTCAATAATAAACCAATCTATTTATTCTCGGATATATAATAACCAAAAATATTGTCAATTATACTAAATGAGTTTAAATGTATGCAAAATCAGAAAACATAAAAGTCAAAAGTCTGATTTGTTTTTAGCGTCCTCAAAAAACCCTTAAATACGATTTTTTTTATAAAAAAAAAAAAAAATATGATGAAGGATGCTGTTCCAACAACTGAATCACATTTATAAAATTTTGTAACCCAACGAATCGAAAAGGAATAGTTTGAGAAATAGGATAGCAGAAGGTATCGGAGGTATAAATACAGGGGTTAATGGATTATAAGCTTCAAGAGATATCCGGCGTACCAACCCCAGTAGGAACCCAATATCCTACAAAATCCAAACTGATGTGAAGGAAGATTTTGTAACTCTAATACGAGTATGATTCTTTTCAGCGATATTTAAAGGAAGGGGAGAAGGCTAAATGATCGATAACATGTCAGGCTGTTGGAAGTATTTTCTGATTTTAGGAACAGGATGGCAGTGAAATATTTCTATAATACAGAAAAATGGATAGGACGTAAAATGTTTTTTGAAAGAAAAACGTATATGATAGGTTAGAGTAGGTAAGAAGATCGAACCTTGCAGATCAACATGGAATTTTTTATAAAAGATACTAAATTTTAACAAAAAGTAGTTGTTATAATGCTTGAAATCAATAGAAAGTTAACAGGCTGGTAATTAACATTTAGATGATAGACTTAAGAGTTTTTTTAGGATTCTCTAACAAATATTCCTTACACACATATCAAATACATAAATCGTACAAATGAATAAACAGAGGATGACAAGTCTAGCAATTTTTTTACAGAGCGAACAGCAGATACAGTTAGTGATGTGGCAGTGATTAAAATTCTAAAACACAACATAGATTATCAGTTAAATAAGAATCACTCCTCTTTCATTATTTTAATTTTTTATTAAATAAAATTTTAAACATGAATATTATCAATTTTGAAAGTGCTACCGAAACACACATATTCTACATCATATTTTGACCTAATTTTCAATAAAAAGTATTTTCTTTTAAAATGATTTAAAAACCCCAATAAAGCTATGAGGGCAGACCCTTTTGTTCGCTCAATTATCTGTACTTATATAACATAAAGAAATTTAATAATTCAATAAAATATGTTTTTAAAACAATCTATTCCATTAAAAACCGCAAAATATACAGATTTTAAGGCCGCAAGTTCGATCACGGGTTAGAGAGAGGGGATGTATTTCCCGGTATAACCACAGAATAAATTATTATCTTTCCACAATGGGAATAAACAGTTGGTATCCTGTAGAATAAACCATCTTCCTGTCCAAACTGGAGTATATTAAACCATAACAAATATTTAAACGAACAAAAAGGGTCTGCCCATTAATGTTCTGTCTTGTTATCGTTATTAATCTATTCTGCACACTTCTTCCTCTTTCCCTTTTTAGGTGTTTTAAATCGTCTTTGAAAAAAAGAAATCTGCAGAAAATTAAATCAAAATATGAAGCAGTGTACGAATGTTTTGATAACACTTTAAAACTCTTAATATCTATATTTATAATTTTGAACACAATTATAATACTAGACACAGGAGTAATTCTTATTTTAAAAATTATCCTTTTGAGTTTCAGAAAATAAACTACAACTATATTATGATCTGTATCAGCTGTTGTTCAGTAAACATTACTGACTTCCTCTGTTTTTTTTCATTTGCACGATTTATGTATCAGATTAATCAATACAGGAAGTTTAATAACATGATTACATAATGTTACATAGCCTACGACATAAATTTGTCACATATATTAAATACGAACAGATAAGTATCGTACCTTGTATTTAATTTTAATGGAACTAACCTGTCAACAGATACACGACCAGGACCTGTTATTTAAATTTAGAATTAGTGGAGTGGGTCGGATCCGTGAACTGACTAATAGAAATTATCATGATACAATCTGTAAAATCGACAATGGTGACATCATTTACCAGTAACCTATTTTAAAACATTATTTTTATTAAGGACATGAGCCCAACCAAACTTGGTTAGTGTAATGTAGGTTTCTAGAAACGTTGGCTGTAATAAAGAGTGATTATATCACAAAAGAAACACCATTCTCAGCAGAACTGAATCTAAACTTTTAAAGGAAGCAATTTCATTGAGGCATTGATTTTTTTGTCAATACTGGTTTTACTCTTTATCAAAAAATACAAAGACCTGGTATTAATATTTATTTTTAGCAATTTCGATAAATAAATAACAAATTTACCCTTCCTATTTTTTTTTTTTTTTTTAAAGTAAAAATGTCTTTTCGCTCTATATACACAATAAGCCCCTTCGATTACACCGTCAAAAAGAATCAGTTCCAATAGACTACAATGGATTCAAAGGGCATAAAAAATGGATCAAAAGGCTTTCAGCACAAAAGGCAAGAGACAGACAGAACAGGCTCCTTCATAAAATTATAATTGCCAATTCCAAAAGATAAAAGAAAATTAAGTCATAATTCGAAATACTAGAGTATCACTATAAAAAATAAAAGTTTTAAAGCTTTTCTAATAGTATATAGCATTATTATACTAAATATTAACAATATATCGATAATATAAAAAAAAACTCCAAAAGTAACTGGAAGTTTTTATTTTTACCAAATCTATTTTCTACTATTTTAATTGATTGATTCCTCACGTTTTAGAGCTTTTTTTGTATCTGAATTCCATTACATCTTTCACATTACATTGCATATATTGTACATCACTTTGTCTAAATAATAGTATCAATATTAAAGAATCAAGACCAATTACTTAAAGTCGAAATGTACTGCATACTGGTCTTCCTACAATACATTCTTTTGCTAGAACCCTAATTTAACAAGTTGATTTCCCAATAGGTGATAACTCGTGGTTTGCGTTCCCGCCTAGGACATTCTTTTTTCACCCCCTAATTATCTCATTAATTTTTCACCTGGCATATTTTTGCAGCTACGATGTAATTTTTATATATTGAGAAATATGCAAGTTGACAAATAACTGTTAAAACTACAAGATATCACGTAGCCATGAACGCGAACAACGAGTTTTCTCGTAACGAGTAGCCAACATGTTAATTTTGTACTACAAATTATTGTAGAACGGACATGTCACCAAGAAAACACCTAGACAGTTACACAAAGGATTAAAATCCAAGAGCTGGCCGTCGGTTCCTACAACCTTCATGTCCAGCCTGGTCCAATATGCATTGGTCAATTTTTGCAAAAAAATATTTCCTTCTAGCTTTTGACTAAAACAATTTGTCAATAACAGGCAACGATTTGCCAATTTCGGAACATATTGAGCCAGTTAGTGAACGAGGAAGGGCTGACCAATTTTTTTTTTACCCCTTCCTGGTTATTTCTCACATATGGGGGGAGAAGGGGGTTATCTACATGGTATCTTCCTCCTCTACGCATGATGGAGGTTCAAGGTTTCATTACGTGGGACCGTTACAAAAATGAAAATCGACCCCCATGCAGCATTCAAAGCAGCGCCACTGCAGTCAGGAGCCAGTTTAAGGTGGTACAAGTATTCCAATACAATTGTATCATCTTATTCAACTAATAGCATTAGGAATTCTAAAAAAATACCAAATTCTTTCCGCATCCAATATCTATATCCAACTTCATATCTAAGCTACTCAATACTCTAGTTTACGAATAAAAAAAAAATACATTAAGGCTAAAGGGCACGACGCATTGGTGGCAGCACTACGTTTAAATGGAAGATTTTTTTTATACAGTCACTCAATTAAATTTTCAAAATAAAACAGTTTAGATTACAAATTCTCAAAAAAAAATATCGAAAATTTATAAACATATTTTCCGCTATTCTCCTAATCATAAGAAAAAAATGCATATTTTTCATTAAAATTCGCACTATTTTGTTTCTATGATTAGGCGCCAAAATTGAAAAGGTCGAGCCATACATGCTCCTTAACCTTAATATCTCACACATGCAAGAATTCATAGACACTAAAAAGTCACTTATTTCATGCTAATCCTGGCAATCCATTAGGCATCTTTCTTCTTTTCATGACAATAGATCATCTGGACAAGGAAGAAACAGAAATTGACTACGAAAACAGAACATCCTCATAGTTCATGTCTTAAATATTTCACTTAAAATAGAAACGAAAGTGACATAAATTACAAAAAAGGAGAACCATTTCCAGAAATCAGTCATGAGTACTATCAGAATGAGTCATGGGTTAATCTCATAAACATCTGACTCTGTAATTTATTTCACTTGTCCGGGCTGAATCGCCTTCATTCCGTAGAGCAAATTAGCATACAAAAAGAGGACTTCTTTCCTTCCTCTTGGTTCAGGATTTTAATCTATGTCTAACTTATGGTCTTTCATTTCCCATTTTAGTGGAGCATAATCAAGCGACTATACAATAGATTATTAGCTAAAAATATTTCCTTGACCTACAAAATATTGATAAACAAATTTTATCAATGTAGATTTTAATCTTCATTAATTATTATGACTATTTTATCTATGTAGGTATATTATCTTTCCTTATGTAATTATAATTAAATAGAAAAAATCTCATTAGCTTTGGAAACAGGATAAATTTATTCTATAATCAAGAAAGAATGCATATTTTAACAGTAATTGTAAAGGTACGTTGTAAAGGTGGTTTTTGTAAATGACACAGATAAACTAATTCATTTTACAAACCGTTTAGCGTATTATTTTGGTTTAAAGGAAATTAAAAAAAATCGTTGGTACCCAACATCAAAAGGAGCATTTTAAGCAACAGATGAGGATTCTGTTTAATTTTAAATAATTTAAATTAAAAATTTAAAATTTTTAGGTTTTGCATTAAAAATGATTATACCTTAACGATTGTGACAGATGTTACAAAATAAAAATTTATTTCTGTTCGGCACTACGCTATTTTCATTTTCATACTACTTTCCAAATTTTTTTTGAACTAGGGCTCAATGAAAATTTCAACGTTGCATCAGTAACAGACTCGAACACTTGTGGTTTGTGATAATAAATAAACGTGAAATAAACATTTTCGATTATACCTATCAATAAACCAAATAGATCCTGGTAATAATGTTATGGAAGAGGAAAAACTGCATTTAGATGTAAGAGCATGTTAATTTGAAAGTATAGGGGTAAAATGAGATATAGGAGAAATAGCGGATAATTAAGAAACGTACTTATGTAAAGGAAACCTAGGTTTTTTCCGCAAAGCTTATAAGATGTTCGCCATATGGCAATGTTGCCCAGCAGCTATATGTGCAGAGCATATTGGTAGAATGGAAAGGTTAGACTATTCCATATTGTCTGAGTACTTTTAAGATAACTCTCAAGAAAATATGTGTAGTAAATACAGATGAGTACGGTCGATCTTATGACCTATAGACCAAAGTGGTCCTTTCCCTACTCCAACATACCCTAAGATAAGCCCCTGTCCTCCATCAACATATGGATTCTCGTTTGCCGCATATCCTCCAAAATCTTTAATTTGCCATCGCGCTTTTAGCCGCATCTTTATTCTAATAGCTAAGATATTCCTTTGGTAAACTTTTTCACTGTCTGTCCTCACTTATCCGTTTATACATACTCATAGAATCTCAACTTATTCAGTTGCATAGGATCAGATAAGCGTACATCTCAATATAAATTGTAAACTTCCTTTTTTTTTTTTTCTATTGCGCCATCTTTCATTTCCTTTTTCACGTGACTCCATACGTTCTTTAAAAAAGTTTCAGACTCATTAAGTTCTTCAGCAGTTGCTTTATTCATAGCTCAGGCCTCGCTTCCATTAGATATTACAGGTATAAATAGGGCTATATTCATGCGGGCCTTATTGATGCTTCATACTGTATCACTCCTTACTAGGCTTCTTAGAGCATAGTACAGTTTGCTACCTATTATTATTATCAATTAATAAATTTAAAATATACATAGATTAAGTTGACTGATACATTAAGAAGTGATAATATATCCCGATAACTTCATAAAATAAAGAAAGCATTAAAATGGTATTAAATAAGTATATAAATGATAAAATGATATTAAATAAAGTAGCATTCAAATATAAACGGAATATTAAATCATAAATTAAAGAGTTAGAAGACTTTAGGGGGTACGAAAAAAAATTCGGATTATTTAATAGAAAAACCTCTTATTTCAACTGAAGAGAACGACCATCGTCTTCAGTTTGAAGATAAAAATAATAAATAAAAATAAGGCATTATTTAGAGTAACTCATGAACCATTATCTCACGAATTGAAGGGAGCCAGTTTAAGATGGGAGAGACATGTAGCTCGTTCATCGCAGAGTCTATACACAACAGTAAATGTCACAGAAGTAAGAATTTTAACATGAGGAGAACATAAAACAAGATTTACAGAGGGAATAGACAAAGAATAAAAAAAATAAGAAGTAAATAATAACCATACATAATAAGTTTGTGTTTCACCATACTTTAAGCATTAGCTTTTATTTCAAGAAATAAAATATGACATCACTGTTTAATGCTATTATTAAATCACATATAAATACACAATATAGACTTTTTTGTCAAGTTTTTAATTTTATTTTCTATGAATATCACTTCATAAGATATACCAACATTTCAAGAATTATTTTATCACTACTTAATTCTGAATGCATTTAAAATGTATCTGAACAGATGATGAAGAACCTCTTTAAAAATGAAACGATGGAATAGAATTCAGCTGCTGAATTAGACCAACTACAAGAACTTAGCGAGAGCTAAGGAGAAGCTATTAGGCTAAGAAACAGCTCTGGTCGTTTAAGTGCCTTTTGTAGATAAGGACGCAGACTGGATGTAGCAGTCATCAGAACTTGTAACTAATTGAAGTACACTTACCTCCAGCCAATTTAATTAATGATGTAACATAATTATGTTAGGAGTTTGAGGAGTATTTCACTTAGTAACTCCAATAGCTCAGATATTGCAATATCTCCGATATTACTCACATAGAAATTAAAAACAACAAATAAGAAAATATATACAAATAAAACACGAAATAATAGTCTTCAGGATTTTTTTAATTATATCAATGAAGATGACACCTGTACTAAGATCGAAGTAGATTTTTAGGTTTTCCATACGTCTAGAAATGACACTGGTAGATGAACTCAAATATTCTGCAGAGCATAGATCTGTCACTGTTATAAAAAGTTCAGAGTTCATTCATAATAAAAAAAAAAATCGCTAGATTTGAAGTTAATTATATATCACCTAAATATATTTAAATTAGAATAAATGCAGTGTAATAAATCTCAAACTTAAATGGACTCAGTAGTGTCCGATTTGTGCCATATGGTACATTTCTAAGTCCTTTTGGACTTTTACAGTAATAAAAGTCGATTGGTTCAGTACTTCAGGAGTAATGAAAGAATATTCATGATTTTTATTATTCCAAACTGGGATTACATCCATGGCTTTTGCGAAAAATCTGTACGTGATGGGAGAAGATAAAGACCGATGATTTTTGCTAGACCAGGGTAACTAATGAGTTATTTTATACAATTTTGTAGCACTTCATTTCTCTCGCTGCTCTTCATTCCTATTAACAGTTTTTACTAATTTGCCTAAATTCTTGCTTTAAAAGTTTTCAGAATTGTTTCTTAATTTTTTTCTTACAGTGAAATATATATTTTTTTTTAATATCTATTGAAATTTACAACTGTATATTATACTCACATACATTCATTCAGTAAATTTGATCTTAGTTTAAATGGACTGTTACAGATGCGTAGAGAAATTACCCATTGGTAGCACTCTAATGACATTTTACATTTGCAAGTCTCGTGGCCATCTTTTTTTCAGGCGTCTCGGAGGATTGTCAGGAATGGAGAAGGATGTAAGGTTAGAAACTAGGGGGTCTGAGTAGTTAGGGAGTTTATAATGGAAGGAGTGATATCTGGTTCGGGCTAGATCGATTACATAGGGAACATTAAGGTCTTTATGTATGATTTTATTTGTGACAAAGTAAGGAGCATTGAGGATTTTACGAAGTATTCTGGATTGTAAGAATGGATATGAGAGGAATTCGAAGGTTTAGTGGAGCCCCAAAGCTCAACTCCATATTTCCAGATTGGCCTTATTACAGTCATGTAGATCAGTCTTTTGTAATGTGTTGGAAGCTTAGACCGTTTGTCTAGTAAGTGCTGTAATATTCGAAATCGACGTGCAGTTTCCCGATTTCTCAGTCTTGTGTGAGGATTCCAGGTTAATCGTTTGTCCAAATGTAGTCCAAGGTAGCGGATCTGTTCGACAGGGGTAAGAGTAACATTATTAAATGAAACTGTAGAGCAGTCGGTAGGTTTACGACGAAGGGTAAAGGTGATTTGATGGGATTTGTTGGAATTTATCTTAATCCTCCAATTACGACACCATTTTTCGAGGGCTGTGATATGGGAAATAAATTTAAAAATTAAAATTAAAATGCATTAGCATAGCACGGGTTATGAAGTATTTAATAACACATAGAAACTAAACTAAGTAAAGATGAAAGGGGGAATAATGTGTGAAATCAGAATAAAGTGTACGGAAGTCCGAGAAAGATTTACCAGAAGAAAAATTAATTCCCGAGAAAATAATGTACTCTGACCTTTCATAGGTTGTAACAGTACAGGTTTTTATTTTCATTTTCAATCGATTAAATTACCGATAAAATGAAAACTTTTTTAAAAAATAATATTAAATTATCGATTTTGAAAGGAGCTCGATAATAATGGAAAATATACAATTTTAACGACATTCCAGAAAATTTTGAGAATCGATACATGGATTAGCAGTTGTATTCCTTATTTCAAAAATCATAATCTCCGAAAATATACAATAAGCAGTGAAACGCTCTAACTTACCACCAGCAATAAACAGAAGACTGATTGTTGAACTGTTAATCTAAATTATTGTTTGTTACTACAAAACAGAAATACCACCAAGGTGGTATTAATTTACAAATATATTGTGTATAAAAGCGAAATACGATCGTTGTATAATATTTTACTTTCCATCAAGGAGAAAATTGGTCAGTTTCAACAGTATAATCTAGATCTTGTTAGCCATATTATATCCGACAGTCGATAAATCACACCGAAGAGAAAAAGGGAAGTAATAAGGGATTTTAAACAAACGGACCTGTCATAAGAATGAACAGATTTGTCCAATGTGGAAAACAAGTTAGAAGTATAATTTTATTTCGCAAATCAGAATTAAACCAGAATTTTTAAAAAAAATTTATACGTGAAACCTTAATAGTTAAAAATATTTAACTGAAATCGCGAAGAAAAGTATGATTGAAACCAAGATGTTATAGATTGCTGGTTTAACTTTCTCAAAAAATACAATACGTTGAGAATTTTTTATTTTTACCACCACAAAGCAAGGCATTAGGGAAATAAAAGTACTGACAAGTCTCCTGAAACGTTTATTCTTCATATAATAAGTATTATTTTTATAAAAATAATTATATTATTTTGAAGTGGTATTTAAATTTCGTTATCTTTTAGATTTTTGAGGAGAAATCAACGAGCATTTTGACAATACGAATTAAGTCATTGTATGAATTAATTACATAGCCTAAAAATCCTCGCTCTACCTAGAACATCTGAAGGTTCAATACTTTAATAAAAAATCTGCAGAATAGAAAGCAAATATTACATAAATATGAATAGTGAAAGGAGGTAACGGATTTATCCTGTTATACCCTGGTTTATTTATTGGTTCCTATACCCGTAATATCCGAACGACCCCCAGATGAGTTCAATCTCTATGAGTCTTCCTTTTTGTTGTGTCAGAACAGATAGTGTCACAAAACATCTCCCAACGACTGCTCTGGGAATATATTTTTTCATTCAACTTTCCGAGAAAAAATAGGAACCGAGAGATAATAGAAGATACGTAACGAGAAAATTATTATACCTACAGTAATATGTATATATCAACTGACCATTTATAAAAAAAGTCATTTCATATCTCAGGATAAAATTTATCGAGACTAATTTAGTGAAGAGGCAGTTTAATTTTAC
>NW_027104700.1:945325-971112 GCF_000696795.3 Halyomorpha halys | reverse complement strand
TATATATTTTGGAAGTAGAAGAATCAAGAAGAAAGCATTGGGTCTCTCAAACAGCAATAAATAATTAACTAATCAACGACCATCCGGTCGAAAACTTAAGATTGCACAAATAAGGACTAGACATCTCACGTCAACACCCTAAAGAAATCATAAATTAATAATAGCCTTAATAATTTTTCTGAATATTCCTAATTTTTTAGCTATCCCATTCAGTATATGGAAACTTCTTTATAAAACATAGTTCTAGACGAATACATTGTATTCAGACGGATAAAATAGATTTCTCTAGTTTATACTAGTACTATAAGAAATTTAAAGATGAGATACAAAGATGTTCCGCATAGAGAAAAGGACATTTGGCGACCAGACAAAGAAATGATACAGTAATTCAAGGAAGGTTTTTCATGGCTAAACTTTCCTTCGAGATACATAAATCTGTACAGTACAACTGGATGGCGTGATGCCAGAACATTCTCACTATGAAGTGGATTTGGGGACCAAATACCCAAGGACCACAGAATTCATTTTATATATAAATATCCACTTATTCTGGCAACGGAAAAAGTTTTTTTTTTTGTCTGAAAATATATGAGTACGTAATACTAAAATATGAATCATATTAAAATAAAAATATAGGTCTGTACTTCTGGCGCATTGGGGAGTTTGAATTAAAAGGCCTAAAAGTAACATAGAAACCATAATTCCTTAATTTTGTTAACACATTTCAACTTGTAATTTATTACAAGTTATATCCATTATTATATATTATAAGTTATATAATTATACACAAATACCAATCATACTGCTCGTTCCAGCAGAATGTCTCATCATTTGTAAATTTTAGCTTCTAATTAAGCATTTTTTTTTCAAAACTTATAAACGTGCTGTTAGTGAATATATAATATGACATATGGTAATTAATTAATCAAGCATACATCAATAAATTTAGCTTCTTGGAATGGTATTGGTAAAAAAAACTACAACAGTAAGTTATAAGATGTATCGTTTTCAAGAAAATATTCATTTAAATTTAATTATCAAAGTATTAGCCAGATTACTTTCAACGATATTATTCTGTATAATATAAAAATACAAAAAATCAGCTTTATTACATTGATAGGTAATTATTTTCTAAATAAGTCAACTATCATGTAATAACAACGATTTGATGACTAATAATAATAAATAAATATAAATTTGGATAATTTTTGAAATAAGGAATAGCTTAAACTGTACTGTACAAAAATTTACGGAAAAGATAATGATGGTGAAAAATTCATATTTTAGGATTATTTAGTTGTAAATAATGCATATTGATTCATTTTTCTCCTTTAGATATTCATTGTATTCTTTAGTATATTGTATTTATCTATTATTTATTATTTCATATAATAAGAACCGCTTATATATTTCAAATAAAGATATAAGGTACTTTAGACGAAATATTTGTCTTTAAAGCCTTGTCCTTATGTTAATTAAACCTTATTTTAATGAGTATAAAACCAGGCTGCTATTAAAGGTTATTTAATTGACATGCCGAGATTAATAATAATTATTAGAGCCATTTTCGAGAAAATATTAAAAATCGATTCCATGAAGTTGCACTCCCAGTCATTTGATTTTATCGAAAAAATTGCTGTAATTTTAATTTTGTGTAAAATATGTAATTCCAGTTTCGTTTCCTTTCTGTATTTTTAATATATAATTAAGTAAAATAAATAAAACTGAAAAAAAATACGATGTATATAACAACTATTCCAAAATGTTTATGACAAAGCTATGTTTTGGATTCATATAACTTATTTTGCGGCCGACCCACTCATAAGATGAAGCTAGACATTATTTATATAGTTTTAAACCAGAAACAACAACCTGAAAATATGGTAAAGCACTACGATTAAAAAAATGAATAAACATACTTTATAATCAAAAAACGTTTTTTTTTTACGTGATACAGATTCAATAAGAAAAGATTTTGAACATTTCTAGTATTTTTTTATTTTATTTTATTTATCAATAGCCTGGTCTTCACTGCTTCCAAGGCATGTTGCTCCTTTTGAGGTTATTAAATCTAAGTAAAAATAATATTATAAAATAAAGCCTTACAGGAAATTATTTAAATTTAAGAAAAATATTAAAATAAATTTTATAAACAGTTTTTCTAATAATAAAACAGTTTATTATAATAATCACGGACTAAAAAGTCACATGGATAAAAATGTTTTAGTTCAACAAATTTGTATTTCATACCTAAAAACCTTGAGGTTGTGTCACAAAAAAAAGATAATGAAGACTCATAAGCTAAGAAATACATTACTTTTACAATCCGCAATGATATTTTAAAGGTTACAACATTTAATGACACGTAATTATTTAACTATTCAACCTATGCCATACATCATGTACCAAGCAAACATCAATCTTACAATCGGCAGATCCGAGAAAAACAAGGATCGGAAGAACTTTCTTTGCTACAGAATAGCACTTAAGATTAGTCCAAGAGATAAATGAAGGCGATAAAACGAGAAGATTGGAAGAAACATAAAAACAGACACCACGAAGAATCACTGTTATCTGCTCAAGTTATGTGTGAAGCCCATCTCGAATCCAGATATCATCCTAAATCGGGTCTTTAGTTTAACTATCGCGGATCGATGTTGAAAAGATTGTGTCGTTTAATCGTAAAAGATTAGCAATCAAAACAAAATAAGTCTCAGTTTAATCAAAAGATCATTCTTTAAGTTCGCACAATGAAAGCAAACGTAGATCAGATCCTTATAGGTTTAGCAGTAAAACATTCATTCAAGTTTTCAAAACTATATTATGCCTAGGAAAGTCGATAAAATGGCCGAAAAAAGTTAGATATTTTACACACTGTAAAACATTTTAAAGTTTTGACGGTAATAGAGGTCGTTGGGGCCGAGGGAGGTGAGGCGCCACCTTGGCAAACTCCAGTCTACGGTGGCCCCGGATCGATTCCAGGTTGAGAGAAGGAGTCAGACTTTTACTTCTGGGAGGCCCCACGAACGAAAATTCGACCCTCTTTTACCCTTAGGATAAACCTCCTCTCATTTCTTCCCTCTCCCTCCACCTCCCGTACGCCAAAATAACTACATAGAGGGTAAAAAAAACTTGTAAAATGCGCGAATTACACAACTTTCATTTATTACTGTACATACGTTCCAAAGTTGTGTGTAAATTGCCGTCAAGTTATTCTTGTGTTTCCCGAAAAAATCGTATTTTAAGATTTTTCGAGGTGGTAATAACGAAAATAAATTATTTATCTGCCAAAAATACAAAAGACAGCAAAGCCGTAATGCAACCGGGAAAGATCGGGCGGTGTGGGAATTTTCTGTTCGAATCAGTTGTCTCTATGTCTCCTTTAGTTATACATACAATTTGTATTTATCTATTATAACTATCGATAACAATGTCAGGTGGTTGAACTACCGATTTATTTAAAAATTGTCTACACAACCTATTTCCTTCATATTCTTTCTTTTTTTTTTTTTTTTGATTGACAGATTTATTTATAGATAGATATTACAATCTGCCACACAGTTGTGGGGAATAGGTAATAGTGATGGATGATCTCATACATACTAAAATAAAAAAAAAAATAAAAAAATAAATAAAAATAATAAAAAAAAAACTCTCTTAAAATACATACAAACAAAAGAATAGACAAGATGAACATAATTAAACTATCTGTATGCAAAATAAATAAATAAAATAACATAATGATAAAATAATATTACAATATTTACACAATCGACCTGAGGATACCTGAGCCCACTCTAAAACGTGTGAGGGGTAGAGCAGAGCTCAAAAGATCCCAGCGCATCCCTCTCGCCGCATCACTAGTCCTTCATATTCTAACATAAAACTTTTACCGAACATATAACCAGTTTTCTATAAGAACTAAATGGATTTAGAAAGTAGTATTGAAGATTCGTATAATGTTCCTAGTATCAGTGATATAAATTTATTATAATAGTACGTATCCTTAAAAATTACGTTCATTCATCTTACTACAGAATTCGTTTAAATAGAAGAATTGAAGTTAAAAAAGGGAATAAATGGGCACTGAGCATCAAAATCCTTCTAGTGAGAAATAGAATTGGCAGTTTTTCGCAACCTGGTTCTAATATTTTTCTGGCAACATGTTAAGGAATTTGGCAAGCTGACATGTAATAGTCTCCCATCCGTTTTTGTACAAGAGTGAGTTCAGTTTGGAACGAAAGCATAACGCTATGAGGCTGTGGTGCTTGGGCGTCACACAACCACTCATGAGTCTAAAGAAAAGGTGCCGTGTCTCGAGCTTATAGGTTAATGAGGAGTTTATGTTGGAAAAAAAATATTAATTGTGAATTTCTTCACGAAACTCCAATCTGATCATAAATATACGTCATAAGAAGGGTAGAAAATGATAAATTAGTAACACAGAAAAACAGGTTTTAGTTTACATTTTGACATTTTATGAGCACAGCTGGTATGAATAATGTAAAAAGCAAAATTAATCTTATTTTTTTCATCAAATAAGACCAAGATCAACAATTTAGTTGTTATTTTATGAATAAAAATATCTTAGTGTATTAATTACCCCGATGATGATTTGAGGGCAACACTTATGAGAAGGGGTCAGGCAAGCTAAATTTTATTTGAACTCCACCTGGCATAATTCGATGGATAGCAATGAACGTCCCATTTATAAGCAGATTAGAAGTTTACAATTCTGTCTCTCAGTATACACATCTCACAAATCAGTATGTTATGCAGTGGGGTGATACGTGGGGTATCGAGCACTACGACATTTTAGAAAAATTCAAAAGGTATGTTTAAAAAAATTACTGTGCCCCCCCCCCCAGGAATACTTTGAACACCAATCTATACAAAACTTCTGAAAGTATGTAGGGTGGTATGCAATAAGCGCCTCGTTCCAGATATTTTTATTATTTGGGAATAAAGAGTTTTTCCTGTAATTTTTTATTAGGTATTGTTAAAATAATTCGTTACTTTATTTACTTACTTTACTACATTTAAATTTATCTCTTATTATTACTCACTATATCGTTGGTATGACGAGAAATTTGACTTCATTAGTGAGATAAGTAATTAGAAATAAAATATAGCTGATTTTTTTTTATGAGTTTAATTTTATTGAATATAATTTGGCTAATACTTTTATAATTTTTATTTAAATGAATATTTTCTTGAAAACAATACATCTTGTAATGTAATTTTTTAATGGCTGCTTGCTTTATGGTGGCTAAAATTAAAAATTCTAATAAAAGAACTATTGTATCGCTTGAGAATGTTTTCAATCAATCTATAACATTATCATTTCAATAATCTATTTCTTCCCAATTTCAGTTTACGATTATAAATTGTTAATGATTCACATATTAATTGTTATAAATTTTCTAAAAATTTGATCTTGATCTAATTTGCTAAATGAAATTTTACCTCTAATTTCTTTTCCAAATTGGGTAAATTTGATGGTTCTTATGACCTGCCCAGTTGTCGATTCGTCGAAAATTCCTTATTACTGTCTTTTCCCCCTCCACTTATTTCATATCCTAGAAAAAGAGGAGACAAAAAATAAAGTGACAGGAATATGAGGAATGTTGTGGAGCTAATCTCGATACTTGAGATCTGCACGGCAGATGGACTGCAGTCAGACATGGCGTAAATAAATCTCATAAAATGTTGCAGATCAAGCTTTTCTTAATACGCAATTTTATATGCGATAGAAACATAAACTCCATATTTAAATTATAATTTTGATTTGTATCGACGCGGGCGATTGGTGTAGAGCGGTATAGTTCAAGTTAAGAGTAAAATCATAGATGCATGGTAGAACCGATAACTGCCCCATATAGACTTGTTAAAAGCTTGTTTATAACATTGATTTTTTAACTTTTTTAAAGTTTTGTTATTTATTAAAATTGCAAACAGGCTTTGATATTTTTCCATTGTGTATGTGTTTTAAATTATTTAAATGGATATTTGTATTTTTCTGTGGATACACACATTTTAATAATACTAAATATACAATTTAAAGTATTTCATCACTTTTACATGCACTAAATTTTGAAAAAAATTTAGTTGGATATAAAGCAAATTTAAGCTATGTAGATCAGGAGTGGCCAACAAGTTGATCGGGAAGCCAATTTAGATCGATCGTCGAATAGGGTGACATTCCGTGTACTATGGACTTTGAAGCGATTGTATAAGACAACTCTCTAACAATAGTGTCAGACATATTTCATAGGGAACACAAGTTATTAATTATTCATGTTCTTTTAATTCCCCTGGACGTGAGATTGTTGGTCCTTTAAATAATTATTGATGTTGTTTTATACGCTGGTAGATAAGTCGTAAATCTGTACTTCAGTACGACGTGTACTCATAGTACAAGAGCCCAAGAGGAGAAAAAGGCAGTTATCTCACCCCAATTTTTTTATTACTTTAATGAAAACTATGTACAATTAATAGTCAAAATTGATGAGTCTGCCAGGTATAGGTAGGGGGAATAAAAAATGGCGGTTGTTTCAAAGCGATAAAAAAACTAATTTTCATTTCGGAGCTCTATATCTTAAAAAGAACGAACAACACAAGAAAGCCTAAGAGAACGGCATTTAAAGAAGAGTAAATTTGCTAAAATATGAGCCCTAATAGAGTTATTTACGTTAAATAGTTTTTGAGATATAGCTTTTTAAAAAGCAACATTTCATAAAAATGTTGTATAGGACGTACTGAAAGATCAATAGTTAGTGAATTCATTTTGAAAAATTTATATCTCAAAAACCATTTGACGTACAGATCTCTATTATCACTCAAATTAAAGCTAGTTTAATGAGCTATAAAGTAGTTTATGATGTTTATCTTCGTAGGAGTAATAGTTTACATGAAATTTGCTAAAATAAATTGATTTATAGTTGTTCGGACAAATTTTCATTGTGAATATCATAAAAACTACTACCTCTACGAAAATAAGTGTAATAAACTACATTATAGTAAGCTAAATTTCCTTCATTTTGAGTGTTGGCAGGTCTTATGGATCTAGAGATATATTTTTTCAAAAATCCTATCATTTTATATGAACAACTATAAATTAACATTTTGTCAGTTTATTTTATCAAATATCATAAAAACTACTACTCCTACAAAGATAAACTTTATTAACTATTTTGTAGTAAATTTAACTAGCTTTAATTTGAGCGCTGGCAGACATCTGTACGTCCAATGGTTTCTGCAATGAAGTTTTCATAAATCAAACTTATTTTCCGAACAACTATAAACCAATTTATTTTAGCAAATATCATGAAAACTACTATTCCTAGGAAGGTAAAGCTCATAAACTTTTTTATAGCCCATTAAACTAGCTTTAATTTGAGTGCTAATAGACATCAGTACGTCACATAGTTTCTGAGATATAGAATTCTCAAAATAAATTAACTAACTACTAATCTTTCAGTAGATTTTTAAGAACTTTTGCTATTTAAAAAGCTATATCTCGAGAACTATAGGACGTAAATAGCTCTTTTAGTGCTAATATTTCAGCAAATTTGCTCTTCTTTAAATAATGTTCTCTTGGATTTTCTAGTGTTGTTGGTAGTTTTTAAGCTATCCGAATGAAAAATTAGTGTTTTTTAAAGGTTTTGAAACAGCCGCCATTTTTTATTCTCCCTACCTATACATGACAGACTCATCAATTTTGACTAGTAATTATACCTAGTTTTCATTAAAGTAATCAAAAATTGGGGTGAGATAACTGCATTTTTTTCTTCCCGGCTCTTGTACTATCAGCTATTGATAGGTTAGCAAAAAGTAAGCATATTATTCTATCATGATACATTTTCCTAGTCCAAAAAAACGCGAAAGTCAAATATTGGAATTATCAGTCATACTGAGCAGCTTCATAGCAACTTTTTCATATTTATGACCAAGTACAACAACCTAATTGTCTACATGAAATTTGATAAAAAAATTAAATTGCATTTTAGATTAGTAAAAATATATCTTGAAAAATAGTCGGAAAATCGACATTTTAGGTAGCGCACGTAAGGAATGCTGATATCAAAAGTTTGGTCTGGAAATTTATTTTCTTCATGAGCCTATATCAAGAAAACTTAATAAGTGATTTAAAAAATAGTTTTGAACATATATATTACTTATCTACCCATAACTCTCTTGAATGCACCTGATACTGTAACACAGTGTATTAACATAGTATGCATTTCACACCCCTTCTTCCCCCTTAGACTACGCCTATGACAAGTCGATCGCGACACACTTATAAAATAAAAAGAAGATCTTATGTACAGAAAAGATGGCCACCCCTGATATAGATGGTTTGCCAGTTTCATTATCTACCTTGTTTTAATTTATATCAATATTGTCTTAAAAGAAGTATATTTTTCTGCGTGACCCAGGCTAAACTGATATAGAAACATTTTTTGATTTAACTGTTCGTTATTTTCGAGTTAACTTTTTTGACGTTAACTACACTCGTCAATTTTGAATAAGAACCAAAATGAAATACCCGAATGATTTTAGCTAATTCTGAAGAGTAATGCTCATTGGACTCCTTCACATTCATAAAAGAGTATAAATTTTATCAAACTATAGGTATTCGATAGTAATTTCCAAAAAGTAAAAATATCTCCTCGAGTTTTTTATTATTATTATTTTATTATCTTGCCTTTAAAAAAATGTATAACTATGAAGGTCGCAATTAGACAAAGGAAAACTAAACCGAAAATAAAAGCAACAAGAATATATAAGAAAATTCAAAACGATATATTATAATTTTAAAAAATGCTATCTCAAAGCTTAAAGCTTTAAATTATAGTTCATTGACCACACTCTAGAGGCGTACAATCATTCTAATATATTTTAAGAAGGTACATAGATATCACTCCTTCCATTATAAACTCTCTAACCACTCAAACCCTCTAGTTTCTAATCTTGCATCCTCTTCCATTCCTGACAATCCTCCGAAGCGTCTGAAAAGAAGATGGCCACGAGACCAGCTAATGTAAAATGTCATTAGAGTGCTACCATTGAGTAGTTTCTCTACACGCCTGTAACACTCCAATTTAACTTAGATCAGATTTACTAAATGTATTATAATGTACAGTTGTAAATAGCAATAAATAAATATTTAAAAAAAAGAAGGTACATACTTTGGTTTGTAAATTCATTGTAATATTTTGTTTTTCAGAAGAGAAAAAATGCACTCGGAAAGAGAAATGAATTGAAACTGATGATGCAATTTCCTCAGAAGACATAACATTCTAAAGTTTGGCCATTGTGGTAACTCACAAGCAAAAGTAAACAAGGTGATAATGGAAGGAATCAATAGTCTAAGGATTGGTTTAAAATAGCCAGTAGTAGATAGCTCTTCATAAAAAAAACAAACAGGTAAATCCAAATTTAAGGCATATGATACCATGGAGTACTTTTAGTAGTTAATAAAAATATATTATGTCAATTTTTTTTTAAATCATAATATATATGTATAAATACATATATTATTCCGGCACAAACCATCTTTTAACTTTTTTTGGTTTAAAACAAGTCATACTACAAACTACACAAACTAATTTTCTATTATATACCAACCGTCACATTTATTAATCCTACTAACCTTGCTATATTTGTCACAAAAACGTTCTTTCACCAAGCATATTTAATTTGTAAAATGCATAAATACTAAATTAAATTTCACAAATTACACCATAATTTAATTTAATTTATAACACAAAATACATCAATAAGAACATTTTTTTCTATTCCAGACTCAAAAGATGGGTTACACGATGCACAGTAATTCGCAGAAAAATATACCGATTGCCATAACATGCACATTCATTCAAAACGATCCAATTAAAGCTTAGAATCAGATATTACCGTAAATTTTGTTGCTGTCAACTTGAACGTATCATTGCATGAATCAGCAATGATTGATCAATAAACCGTCGAAAGAGCACATAAACCGATCCGACCTCATAAAATCTCAGTGCAAGCCACCTTTTACTTGTTTACAGGGTTTGACATTCAAGGAAAAATTGACGAAAAAGGTTTTTAATAGTTTACAGACATAGAAATAGTTTCATTCCCAGATGATTTTAATAGTTAAAAAAATACAGAGAGATTTTCTTCGAATCTGATACGAATGAATGTCGCTCTTCTAACTCAAGGTGACGAAAGGTCTTACACCTTCTAATCACATTCGTTTTGTAATCTTCAAGGCTCCATAACGTACCAGTCTATACTGTTCTTAGGTTTAAGAATTACTTTTGTTTTCGTCTTTGTCCCTTCCATCATAAAAGGATCCAATATCAGTGATGGGCCTTTTGTTTCATTGGGGGAGTGGATTTAGCGTCCTTCAAGATGAAAACGTGTCTGCTAAAATCTTACCAGTTATTATGAACCCAGGCGTATCTGTAGTAGTATTTATTATAACAATGTTTCATCAGTTCTTCGGTAATATTTATGATTTGTTTAGATAACATAATTAATAGGTCTTCGAAAAAAAAAAGTCAATAAACAAACACAGAAACTAAAAGTTTGTTCATTGCCTTTTTTTAAAAAAAACTGATCTACACATTCATTAATTTGATTTCTTTTTTCAGGAGAGAATAATTATCGTTTGTTAAACATTTTTAAACTTTTATCAGTTTTTATTTACAATGAGATGTAGATAGTTGACCGTAGATTACTGATTGGAGAAGATGATCGGGGGGTGTGATCAGCGAAGAACAACATACATAAACAAAAAAATATTTATTTATGTTCTTCTTTGCTGATCGCACCCCTCGCCAATCTTCTCTAATCAGTTTTTATTTTCCTTTCAGTCTGTTTCAATTGTAACTATTTACGTACTAAATAGTACAGTCGTATGCATGATCAAACGTAAAACATTAAAAAATAAATCAACTAATGAAATAAATTGACGGCGTAATTTATAATTTATTATGAATAAATTGCCTACCCATATCAGTGGCTTGGAGTAACAATAACCAAAGTCAATTTTCAGCGGTTTCAAATTTTTCATGCAACGTTGTCAGTAAAAGATACATGCAAACAAAAAAATTTTCATATATTGTTCTTCAATAACAAACGTTAATTTTTTACACAATTGGAGTTCTGGCAATGGTCAGATTCTCCACTCAAGTTGAGTGTTTGCGGCTTTAGCGCACTTGCTCAGCCTCCACTGGCTCACTACCAGTGATGCGGCGAGAGGGATGCACTGGGATCTTTTAAGCTCTGCTCTACCCCTCACACGTGGGGGATAGAGTGGGCTCAGGGATCCTCAGGTCGATTGTGTAAATATTGTATATAAGAGTGTAAATATCACTAGAGATTATATTTTTTTTTCATACACACAGTTAGATTATATTCATTTTGTTTATTCTTCTGTTTGTATATATTTTAAGAGAGATTTTTTTTTCATTCATTTATTTTATTTTGTCTTAGTGTGAATGTGATCGTTCATCATTATTACCTATTGCCCACAACTGTGTGGCAGATTGTAATATCTATCAATAAATAAAAATTATTTAAATAAAAAAAAAATGTTTACAACATTATGTCAAGAGGGTTGATGGCAACATAGCAAAAACAAATAATGTTCTTTGAAAATTGTTTTCCTGCAACTTTTTTTACAATAGCATTATGTTAACACTCGTTTCTGAAAATCTTTAGTTTCAGTTTTCCGAATTTGGAATTTGGACATTGGTTGTTATTGCTAAGAACCAGAAATATATTAATATTATTTATTAAGAAATGCAAGTTGAAAAGTGAGGAAAAATAAATAGTATTTTTATTTAAAAGGATATTAAAAACTCCACAAGATCTTACGACATTTTTCGAACTTTCAAACAAATCCAAAAACAAAATATTATATTTATGCCAGATGTAGCACTCAGTAAGCGTCTGTCTGAGTTCTCTTGAAACTTTTTTTTCTTTTGGAGCCCCGAAATAGGGACTATAACTTGTCTGGAACTACCTCAACTTGTTGTACTCCTGCTCTCAGAGATCAGCTGAGTCAGTCAATTCTACTAGAATAGACTTAATTTATTCATTTTGAAAAATTCCAAGTAGCGATTTAATAATAATTTCTTCTTAAAAAGCACTAAAGCTGACTTTTGGAATGAAAATCCAATTTGAGTGATTATTAGAAAAAATCATTAAAAAGGGAAGGCTCAGGAAAGAAAAAGAAAATTATTATCAATGCCTTTTATCAATGACAATTTTATCTCTCTGTTATATAAATATAATAGTATTATAATAAATGATACCTAGTTCTTGATAAAAATCCTTATGTTATTAGAACTAGAAAATTCGAAACCAGAAAACCTGTTTTTTGTTTTGTTTGTATTTAACCAATGAGTGGATGTGATTTTTGTTATCTTAACATTTACGTTTACATTTAGTAAAAAATTTTAGTACAGTGAAAACAAAAGCGATTTCGATGATGTTTGTATCACGTTGTAAAATGTAGTAACATAAAAATGATTGCAAAATACGAGAAAAGGACTCATTAGAATAATCAAAAATCGACCCTCCTTCTTTAATTTTTTTTTCTTTTTTCTGGAGGTCTCTAGCTTCGATGTTTTATCTGTCCTTTTCAAACAGCAATTTTAAATGTTTTTACTTTCTAAGCGCTCTTTCAAACAACATTCTTTTTAAATAATTAAAACAAGCCCAATAAAATATTTATTCTTTATTTCATAAATACTTAGATCAGATTTACTAAATGTACAGTTGTAAATAGCAATAAATAAATACTTAAAAAAAAATAATTTCATAAAAATACTCAAGGTTTATGAAGAACCAATTATAAAACCAAAGCGGCGGAGTTATATCAACTATGTTTTAACAAAAATATGGATTAACAAATAAAGTTTCGTGTGGCTAGTTCAGCCAATTAAAAATTTATCATTTGCAAAGATCCTACTAAAAATTAAAAGTTTATTAAGCAAGCTATAGCATTAATAAAACACAGAAAATAAGTTTAAAAGTGAAGAAAAGGTGGCTTTGGGAATAAAAAACTAGTTGTAACAAGAAATGAATTAATATTAAGCAGATATCGGAATAAAATAATGTCAAAACCAATTATGGACCAATTCGAACCACTGTAGGGAGGAAGGATTTTGGAAAGCAACCCATTTTTCAATTAAGTTCTTCAGTGCTGATAGAATTTTAGAAAAATATAATTAGCTTCATCGGTTTTCGGAGACCGTTCTTATAGAAAGGAGTATAATAGAGTCGACAAACTGCCTGGAAAAGTGAAGCCAAAAAGGAGGTCAAATAATTACGTTTTGAATTGATTATTTCTTATATGAAAGAATAAAGATCCGACATATCCCATATAGAACTAAACGATATATTTGTAAAATAGTGTTTCATAAGCTACAGTTGTTATGGACACTGGGTCGTGGTCAATCCCAAGTTTTTTTGTTATTTTTTTGGATTTAATTTTATCTTTGAATGAGAGTAGGGATTGCCATCCTCTTGGAGCTCATACCTAATATACTTTAATTAAAAAATAAACCCACATCGCTTCATATAGTCGAAGTAGTTAGTAATAGCTTTGGAAGATTATAATAACAATAGAGAATATTTTCTTTTTAATCACCATGTCTGATATTTCTATTTTTATGATATAATAAATTTATATAAATAATTTATTTAGTCAAATTTCACACAGTCAAACTCAGACCTTCACGACCCCATTCACTTTCAAAAAATCCTCAATGGTCTAAGAAATGCATTCCAGGGTTAGTTGTTAAGGACATAAACATCGGAGAAAGCACTAAAGTAACTCTACATTCTAGGAGGAAAATCAAATAAAAACCTTTTGTACTAATTACTTCTTATGTAAAACTAACCAATCTTTTTAAAACTGTATTTCATAAAATACATCTATCATTTTTTCAACGCAGAAGCCTAAGGCACTGAGTTCCTCTATATTTAACCCAGATATTGAGTTTTTATTAAGAAAAGGAAAAAAAAAAATTATCGATACCCATAGCTAATAAGCCACGGAGTAAAGCGCGTGGCTACTAACTCGAAGGACCCGAATTCGAATCCGGCTGGGCAGAAAATTGTTTTCTGTTACACTGTAGCCTTGAGTAGTTTCCTGTGGGTTCTGGAGTCCTCCTGGGGTCACACAGCCTCTTAAATTGGGTAACCTTAATTGGTTAAAAATCTGACGGTCGAGCGTGATTCTCGCCAAACCAAGTATTGTTACTAGACCAATGGTTGTGCAACCATTGGTCTAGTAACAATACTTCTTTACAAAGTACTGAACCCCTGTCTCTTAATGGGTTCTAGCGGTACAGATTTAATTTTTTAATTTTATTCATAGCTAATAAAACAAAACGGTAAATAAAGTATTAAAAAAAAGTTGGTAATTTCATCGGTATAAAGGTTAAATATTTTTCTCTAACTTGCAGTGCTATTTAGTTTAGATAATAAAAAATAAAAAAAATTCTAAAATAAAAAGTCCTTAAGAAAGACAAAACCCAACTGCTAACAAGAGTACTGCGCTTGCAAGACAAGTACATGGAAAACTGTCCAGAAGAGATGGTGTAGCCAGCGGAATTGAACCCAAGTCGTAAACCTTATAAAATCGTCGTAATATCCTGACGGTAATTCATAACTGTGGAGACTCTGAAAATAAAGGGATTAACGATTCTCCGCTTAAAATCCAACCCATACACCAGCACACCAAGTAATTTCAAAGTCCATTGGTACATAGCAAAGCAATTTACTGGAATACAGCCCATAATAAAGTTACCAGTAGTTTAACAGAACCAGTTTAACTACGTACATGTTCTGACATTAGTAAATAAAAGTTTAATTTCAAAATACGATTAACAAACGAAGACAATTATTTACTAAATAATTCAAAACATTATCCAAATTATAGTCTCAAAACTTTTATTGTTTTTACACGTCCAACGTTTCGGCCAATTCGGCCATCTTCAGGGACAATCTACTTAATTCACTATGAAACATATTATTTAATCATTCCAAACACTTCATACAGGCAATTCTGCCCAGGTCAAAACATTTTTATCCAATAAGTCAAATATCCATTAAAAATTACAGTCAAAAACATTTCTCATTAACCACTATCATACACTTTTATTAAATAAAAGTAATATTAGTAGATAACTGATTGGAGAAGATGGTCGGGGGGTGCAGTCAGCAAAGAAAAACATAAATAAACAAAAAAATATTCATTTATGCCGACGTTTCCACCTGAGTTTCAGGTCTTCATCAATTATCAATTATCAATTTTTTATTATTTATTATCCAATTTAATATTTTGTATAATTCCAAATTTGTTAGTATACTATTTATTTTCAATTTTATGTTTCTCTAAATGTTTGTTGTTATCTCTTTTGTTCTATAGCCCTGATGAAAACCTGAAACTCCGGTGTAAACGTCGGCATAAATCAATATTTTTTTGTTGTTCTTTGCTGACCGCATCCCCCTTCTCCAATTAATAAAAAGTAATAAATTTAATTATATTAATAGGCAATCAGTGCTGATTTGGACTCGGGTGAAAAAATGTTGAATATTTTCAATTTTAGAAAATATATTTAGAAAATGTAGAGTAATATAGGTAAAAGGGTATAGAGTACATTTATTAAACATCTTGCCGCTAAAACCTGGTAAAGGAAACGAGGACAATTGTATATCTAATCTTGATAATTTTAATACCTCAGAAAAAAAATTTATTATCCCAAGCTTTCAGTGGGTATGACAGCATGGTCGCATTATTCAGAAATTACAAACATAAACATGATAAATTCTCTCAATAGCCTTCAAAGAACAATATATCTTTTCTATTGTCCTATCCCCATGCTTGACCATCCATATTATTGCAAATGTTATTGAGGAGTGATTTTTGGGTGACAGCGGTAAAAGTCAAAAGTCGCCGAGATATCTTCCAGAGACACCTTTTAAAACTTATTTTCAACTTGACATAAGTTTCTAGCCTTCCATCCTCTTCTATTCCTGACAATCCTCCGAGGCACCTGAAAAGAAGATGGCCACGAGACCTGCTAATGTAAGATGACATAAGGGTGCTACCAATGGGTAGTTTCTCTACACGCCTGTAACACTCCATTTTAACTGAGATAAAATTTACTGAATGTATTATATAATATACAGTTGTAAATTTCAATAAAGGTATTAAAAAAAAAAACTTGACATTTTGGCCTCAACTGAGACTATTCCTTACTAGCCCGAGGGTATACTTGCAAATATATGAAAGGAAAAGAATCTTCTTTCTTCCAGTTTAATTTTAGATCTCACAATTTCAAGAGTAACAGGTACATTACTTAAAATAATTACCCCTTTGCCTAAATCATTTAGACGGATGTATGAGAAGGATAAATAAAAAAATTCACTCATATTACCATCACTTTTCAATTTTTTTGCTTCAACGATAAGGTACTTACTGACGCCAATAAATGAAATGGATCTATCTTCATAACACAAATTGCATGGAAATTAAATATCGAATAGTAAATAAGTGAATTAGTGGTCAGAATTCAACAAATTACAAAATAGTACATAACAGAAAATCTGTGCTAAATCTACTTCTGCAAACACACGAGCAAATTTTATAAAATATATGAGTATAAACACAGAATTTAATAGTTTACAACATAATAAATATTTCATTTGAATATATAGTTGTATTAAACTGAGGATTAGGCACAATTAGTGAGCCATGTTTGTTTCTCTGGAACGCATAAGCATGTGGATACCGGCATTTGCCCCATTGTATTTTTTCCAAGTGTTTGTACAGAAACTGACAACAATGTGGACCCAACATTAAACCTACTACGAAGAAAACTCAATACCAGAGAATCGATTTCTACTAAACTGGATGAATAAAGAAAAATATAACACGAAAATTCGACAACTCGAACTAAAATCGGCGATCTCACCACTTCGACTAATCAATTTTTTTATGTATGTATATAAAAATGACCAGAACATTGATTTAAGAGCGCTGTACTATACTGAGCATTCGTTTTAAAAAACAAAAATGAATATTGATCAATATTCAGCCTTGATCTTGTAATGATTAACGTTTCTTGAGCAAACAATTAGTTTTTTTCTTAGCTTTATTTTATTTCGTAAGCTAAGCTTGGGAATAAATTTATTAGAAGTCAGAAAACAGAAAAAACTTTCCATCTCTCATCAAGTTTAACAATTAATAAGCTCTAAGAGTCTTAAAATATTAATTATTAAGTTATATTATTTTTGATACAATTATCGCGTTCTAATTACTAAAAGAAGGTCCTGGAACGTGCTACTTAACCTGAAAGTCGATGGCCTAATAGGATTACCGAAGTATCTCTTCAGGGGATTGTAATTAAATCCACCCCTCACCAAGTTACAAGGTAATTTAAACTTTAGAAATGAAATTTAAAGAAGAATTCAACATTTAACGGAATTGAATAAAGCCTCTTAAACGGGCTTTTAAACTGATAAGGCCCGTGTAACACTAAACTCTCACTCAATCTAAAGAACTGTCAGGTACAGACAACTCAACCAAGACAGCTCACTGAAAGGACTCAAGTTGGAACAAAGCTTGCCGACATAGACGAAGCAGCCAATAAATGTATCTCCAGCTTTGAGTTCCCAATATTTATAATAACCCAATATTCCATTGTATAATCAGTCATTTTTTTAATGAATTAATACAATGCCATATAGTTTATATTAACAAATGATAAAAACTGTTAAGACAACTGCTAAGCCAAATGGTAAGTTATAAAATATCATTGGGAAATGAGTTTTAATGAAGAATACTTAATGTAAATCTCGCCCTTTTACCTAAGATTAAACTTGTGATATGTTGGATAATCTGCCACAAGACGTTTGGCCTGTCAAACTGTATACAACCGTCTGAGAACAGGAAATACAACTAGAAAAGGTGTTAGTAAAAATAATTTTGGGATTATATCACAATAACAATATTTCATTATTTATTTATTTCCAAGGAGAAAACCTTAACAATTCTCACTTCTATTTGTTTTTATATTTTGATAGACGTTTCTAAAAAACTGTCCATTATCCAGTCCATCTTAATTAAACTTATATCCACCTCATTTTTAGAGATTTATACGGATTAAAAAACATTTTATTATCAATTGTCCTATTTTATAATAGACTGTCCATTATGTAACAGACAAGTAGATGGACAATCTAGAAGAAAATAGGACGATTGGGTAATAAAATATTTTTTAATCGAAACCAATCCCTTAAAGTGAGGAAGATGTAAGATATAAAATAATTAGGATGAACTGGATAATGGACAGTTTGTCCGAAACGTATTCTAAAATATAAAAAATCATTATTAATATGCAATGGCTTCGGGATAATTTTCAGGAGGCTAATTCTAGCGTTAGCATGTCCCAATAAAAAAAATATGACAAATGAGCTAAGCCATGACGTTATAAAGCATATTATATGCAGTTATGCATGCTTTCATTTCTACTTCTTATGAAATATCAAAAGCTCTGAACCGAAAAAAATAAAAGTGTTCTATATAAAACAATCTTATCCATTTTAAAAAGAATGAAATATAAGAAAGAAACTAAATCCAAGATTGTATTGTTCTAAAGCAACATACAATTACGGTAAACCAAAAAGACAGATATTAGACATTAACTGATTATTATACAATTAATTATTCCACTTACTACTCGAAGAAGTACTTCCAATCTGGCAGAAAATCACATACCTGAAAAAAGCGAAACAAAATATTTAGAGATATGTTGAATATAACTATAAATAGCATTCTAAATTTGTTTACTCATAATTAAGCATTTTATTAATAAAAGGTTACAGAATTTTCAACAAGTAAGCATATTTAAAAAAATATTCAAAGCAGTAGGACTTAAAATAAACATCTTATTATTTTAGTTTGATTTGATATGATAATAGGATAGTATTTCTGATTTATTACAAAATAATTTTTTCATCCCATTTTAACTTATTTTAATTGGCCAAAAAATCTAATCTTCTATATCCATCTTATCTGTAATATGTATTGCTATGTTTCTGGCTAACAGCGTTTCTAAGGCCAACGGGGGTTCCAAAAACTGCATTTTATTATTTATTAATGTATTTATATTTATATTTATATTACACATCTCTATCGGTTCCTAAAGGGAACCGACCTACAATTCGTAAAAATATATTACTGATATATTTAGACCTAGAAGCAGATACCACAGACCCCCTGGTATGGTATGCTAAATTGTTATAATTCCTCATTGAATATCGTTTCCAATGGTATAGTGTTCACCAATTTATTAAGCTCTGTTATTCAGATGGCATTCAAGATTTTTAAAACTATAAAGTTAAGTCGGAATAGCATTTCTTTATATTTAGAAATATTTCCAACTGACGTATTACGATATAAGAGAGAGCTTAATAGACCTATTGACTTAATTCAATTCAATCATTATTCACTTGATATGTATTGAGAATAGCAGATGAGACCATACATGTTGTATTGACTCTAAATTTAAATTCTTTTACCAATCAAAATAACAACTTAGGAATATTACTAACTTGTGTGTTGCGGACTTGGTTGTGTTAATACGGCTCTGGCAGTTCCTAGCTTGGCTGGTGTCCAAGGGTCCCCCTTTGCTCCGATTGGACTGTACTCCTTTCGATGTCTTTCCCGGAGAACCTCCTCATTCTTCCAGCTTTGCTAAGCCGGAGACGTCAATCTCCTGTGCTGCTATCTCTTCAGCTGACTTCCCTGAATAGAATGCCTCTATATATTCCTCAATAAATCTTTCTTCTCTTCTACTTTCTTTCAAGCCATCCCATTGGCTACTTCCGTTTTCGGGGGAGGAACCTGGGACTCACCCCTAAACCTCGGGCAGCTTCCTTTTGGCGTCAACAATGATTTTATGGTTCCTCCGCTTGTCTTTATGGCTCCTTACGATGTAGATCCAACCACCCATTTGGTGGTACATGTTCAGTAAGTGCTTTATTAGCCTTAAAAGCCCTTGAACCCAAGTTGCAACCGATCCCTTTTACCTACTGTTTATGAACCAGCAAATGCCAACAATGAACACCAATAATACCGGTTTACTTAAATTTAACTCAACTTCTTTTTTTCTCATGCTGGTATAGTCAATACATAGCAGGATGTACATATTCATTTCAGTATTTATCTTGACAAATAAAATTTTTATTCTATCCATACAATACAGTCCATTCACTATAACTATTTATTCGTTTTTTTAACCAAGCCCTAATACACTTAAGGGATATTGATAATATTTAGCAATAAATTACTGAGATTATTGAACAGTAAGTATACAACAAAAAACATATAAGGCGTGGACTAAAAAAAAGATTCAGATATTTCAATATAAAAAAATAATATCCTTAATAAAAAAATAATGGAAATTTGTGTTCGACATAGTACTACCCAAACATTAAATATTATATTTGATGATATAAACATTTTAACAACGATGAAGCAATTGGTTGATTATAGGAACCCTTTTTGATTATTCAAGCGGGACGTCATCAATTATTGACATAGAGCACAAAAGGGGTAGGGTAACAACGGCGGAAACAAATTGTATCATATTTCGTTAACTTATAAATTATTTCCCAACCTCTTAGCCAATCTACTCTCGAATTCTGAAAGCCATTCAGAACTCTGAAAGTGCGTCATCTTTATAACTATTAGTACACGATCAAAGTGTGCTCAGCCATACTATACACAATCATGTTTTAAGTATATAGTAAATGTTTAACTACAAACATAAAATATTATTTTGAATATGATTTTTTCCTAATAAAATTATTTTAATATCTGGATTTTTAATGATCACAAACACCGGCAAATTTATATCGGTGCCAGTTAAATAGTGGATATTTTCATTAAACCTATAACTTTAACATTTTATGCTAAATAAATATCCTCCATATGCGTAAATGAGTTTTGTATCTAAAAGGAGATAAAAATAAGTAGAGAACTATATCAGTCCATTCCTAAAGTAAATCAATTGAAAATATTTTAAATCACAATTCACTGACCCGATCTATAAATCAGTATTAATCCAAAGAGATGTAGCGTTGCAGAAATACATGGACTATAAATCTGAGGCTTACGTTAGTTAGTGAGATAACTTCTAATGAAGTCCTACGAGCTAGTTAAGTCCCGGGCTGAACGGGGACGATAATGCAATTGGCTTCATTAGCAACGCCTTCGGTACAATCGCAAGAAAGGCTAATTAACAAATTTGATCCCGATAGGAATAATTATTTAAAATTAAAATCTACTAATCATTGAAATGTATTCAGCGATATCAGTTTCAATTAATAAATAAATATGTATATGCTATATATGTGCTGTTTTAATTCTGATAATCCCTGTCTACTATTAGTTAGCCTGTCTACTATTGCCTACCCCGTCTATTACGAGCTATTATCAGAAGTAATAAATAGATTGATATTATTGTTAAAATAAGTGATATGGACTGTATATAAGTGGATGAAATAAGCAGTATATATAAAAATTATACATCTAATTCATGATTATTCAGTAAAAAAACAAATTAATATATGAGTTATGCTAAACATATTATAATTTTGTCCATTAGTGATTGGTAATATTTTCACGATTAAACTGATTTTGGTAAAGAATACAATTTTAATTTAGAATGTTAACTGGAGGGTTTAAAGTTCGCTCTGAAATGAGTATTGGTAGTCCAACTAGATTTTCTCCTTGTCCTTCATCCTCTGATTGGTGCTGGTGTGAATCCAATCACTTATCATAGATATATTTTATTTTAGCACACAAAAGAATATTATATTATTCGGAACTAAGCACTTCTGTTATTTCAATTTTTGCGACTTTTTCTTCTTGGGTTCCTGGTCAGCTAATCTCTTCACAGATGGCAGATAGCTTCTTAGTCTTGATGTAATGATTAATAAACACTTACAATATTCAAAAATATTTCAAAACCCAATCAGATAATAGTTCAATTCATTGCTTTTCAAAAAAAAAAAAAAAAAAAAAAAAAAAAAAAAAAAAAAAAAAAAAAAAAAAAAAAAACAGTACTTCAATAAGACAATATCGTAGTTTGTGATCTTAACCGCCTTTCAAAGGGGGAAAATTTAGTTCTCTTCACGCTAACTTTTTTTCCCAGTTTAGTTAAAGTTTAGGTTATAATACACGACCTTTCTCAGCAGCAGTTCTTGCCACATTTACTTCTTCTAAATTAAAAATGATGATATTTGATACAATTCTCATGTTTAAGATACGACCGATATTAGCCATGGTTCCTTGTACTTTTTTCCATTATGAAACTCTACTATTTGGCAATCTTTAGTATTGGATATTTAATATTATAGTACGTTAAAAAAATAAAAATATTAGAGATTATATATTTATAGCAAAATTGGACACTATAACCAGAAACTCTATAAATGAAGCATTTATTCTATATTCATTTGATAGGTAATATATATTTTAATGTTTTAATTTTTTGGATTCATTTTTAAAAAAAAAAATTATATACACATTACTTATTGTGTATACAAATATAAGTCGTCGGTACAATTGTTTGAGGGACAGGGATATAAAAATCTTAATTGACAAAGTACATCTAATCTCTACATTAAAAATAGATCTAATTCTCCTATATTTCTATATCTATTAAGGTCCTAATTTTCTCATAAGTATAATTCTAAGGTTTGAAATTTAACCCTTGATCAACTATTTAAATATAAGTCTATTATATAATATGAATTTCTCCCCAGACGGAAAAGTTTCTGTTGAATGAGCAATCAGTTCATTTTTAAAAAGTTTTTACAGTCTGGTCAAGAAGTAATTGTTCCCGCGATTTATGGAGGAGTGATAGTAATTAATTAACCCAATCAATCTGGCGTAGTAGGTACATATTTAACAATTGTATGTACAACAGAGTAACGATGACGTTTGTAACGAAATATATTAGCGCTGAAACATTAATTATTTTAAGGTCGTATGAAAATTGTTAGATAAGAAATGTCCAACGTACCAGTTAGAAATGAATTGGAACTATAGGCGATTAACTGATACATAATAAAATCAACTTTAAGAGTTACCCCAATGTGATGTAACCCAACACAAAAAAGGTATTAAAAATACTTCAGGCATATGGAACTGTTGTAAATTGAAGAGTAAATGTTACCGAACCGAGCTGTTGACTTACCATGTACCTACAGTAGTCACTAGAGCCATTTGGACTGCCAACATCACTGTCATCGCCGAGTGTAAATGCAACCACTAGATTGTGCCCAGAGAGCATACATTTGAATTACGATTGCATAGTGCTGAAAGCGAACTTGATTATACTGACATACATGGCTAGCTGATTTATAAACAATGAGTTGCAGTAAGTGTATATAACAATGCCTTGTTCTGTTATCAACCAATGTGGGAATATATCGCTCATAAGGATTCTAAAATCTTGATGCCTTCGATCAAAGGTTTAAATATAAATTAGAGAAGAGTACATAGCAAACCTAGTCACATTTTTTTTTTTATTTGAGCTTCATATCAAGTATCTGTATTTTTTTTTTTTTACTATTGTAACATATAATATTACTTCGAAAAGTTAGATAATGTAAACATTTTGTGAGGTACAGTTAATATCTATAAGTTTTTCAAGATCATTTTCTCTTACTGTAGGTATATCAATAAAGATCTTACAGTGAAATACATAATTATACATGTAAAATGCTAGTATAATAAGTAGTATTTAAAGTTACACTGTCAAAAGAGGTTAAAAATTGGATGAGTGAACACAACCAACAGACAGCAATGTTGCTCGTGATTAAATCCCTCCTCTTCAAGATATGTGAGGCCAGTCAACCTACTGGAGGCAACTTGTAACCCGGGCTAAGGAATGAATTCCCTAAACCGAATATCTAAATTGGGAATTGTATTTTAGTTTTCCAGAAAGTCAAAAATAACCAACCAAACAGAATTTTTGTCCATGGTCGGTATTTTGGGAGTGAAATAACCCCTACATCCACTTGATGACCCTAAAGAATCCATAATCCATGGATGTAATCCGTAACTTTTCTTTTATCAAGGTGTTTGAAGAAAACTAACAAACGGAACTAAAGGACTGGTAAGGTGCGTATAGGTATTTCACTGCACCATGACATTCATTTCCGCGCAATGTATCTGAAAACCGTAATCCAAGTTACTCATTAGTGGCGTATCATTTTTTAAAAATTTATTTTGCAATGGATTTACAAATTATATTACAATTGACATGCTCACAAAGTTACAATTACCAGGTTAGAAAGTTACTAATTTACAATTACATATTAACAATTACAATTTACATTTTATAAAGTTACAATTAGAATTGACGCAGTGAATGAATTACTATATTAAATTATCCATCCATTTATACATGCTGGAATTAGAGTTAGACATATTAATTATTTTTAAAAAGTGAAAATATTTTGATCTTGTTGTGGGGTCCTCTCTCATCATTTCCCGTAAATCTGAAAAGAATCGGTGTTTTCATGAGATGACCGAGGGTGAGTCGATTATGGCCTATTTGAAGACGGGTTAATACAGCATCTTCTCTCAGTAGCAGATTCAAGTTTCTGGTTGGACGTTTCACTTTCTGTTGGACCATTCTTAACTTGTTGTCTCTGGTGATGAACCATTCGTCTTGCCATCAAATTTCTTTGATCCAAGAAATAACATCTTTCCATGTTGATGATGTTACAACTTGACCAATCTTTATAGCTAGTCTGCCTTTTCATTCCGGGTGATCCCACAATGACCTGGCAGCAATAAAAACAAGATCCTAATCGTTCTCGGTAATAATATTAATCAGTGTGTTGAAGAGAGAGAAGAAAAAAAAAGTGGCGTATCATTATGAATGTAAAGTAAAATAAAGCATGTATTAGAAAAATAAATTTGCAGACTCATAAGGGGTGTTTATACCCCTGCTGCGCTTTACGTAATTTATAAGGTTGAAATGCATAAAAAAGCATATGCGCTCAGAGCACGGATCCAACATAAATATACCATAAAAAAGTTACAGATTTAAAATTTTTAGAGGTTTCTAAAGAAACAAAGTAACTGTAAGTGGTTTTCGACGTCATTTAACAGGCACTCTTCCACATACCACATTCATTGAATAGAAAATCCGAGTTCAGAGTCAGTTTTAGTGGCTCCAAACGAGTAAGAAATTCCTGAAGTTTTGAGTGATATTTACCATTCATACCTTAAATATTTTACATATATCTCCGGCATGGATCAATTAGTTGATAAAGTTCTAATTGAAGTAATTCCCTATAAATTTCGTTGCCATATTAAATTCGTCAACTATAGGGTCGAATGTATACATGAAAATCAATGAATCATGACTGTCAGATTGAATATTTTTATTTTCCTTAAAAATTTTTAAATGAAATCCGAAAAGCTCAATACTCAATATTGAAAATAGGCGGCACTCACTAACTTATTGATCGCCATATGTCAAAATTGACTCTGACAATGAAATGGAAATTATTAATGGTGGTCATCCTATAAGCGTGTATTATTATTCTTCAATTAATGCTTAAGAAGAAAAAATAATTTTAACATACACATATTCTACTACTGGGTAGTTTCTCTACATCCTGTATCATATCATTATGTCATTATGATCAAATTTACTGGTTGTATTTTTTTATACAGTTGTAAATAT
>NW_027104700.1:940267-945275 GCF_000696795.3 Halyomorpha halys | reverse complement strand
TATATAATATGTAGAATTAATAACAGTCAGTAGAGTTAGTTTTGTTTTTTGTAATTCTTTTGTAAAATGGATTCGCAGTGCAGAGTTTTACTCCGGACCATTGGAAACTGAGCCAGAGTATTGTAACCGCAAACGCTCAGGACTTGAGTGAAGAATTTATATACTGACAGAATTCTAGTATATATTAAATATATTTATAGAAGTTTTATGTGTAATTAGAGTTTTAATTTTCAAAGAGAATTTTAGGGATCATTAGAGTAGGGTTTAGACTTAGCCTCTAATTAATGTAAGAAAATGAATTCTACAGACAATGATATTCAGATTAATTGAAAAGAAAACTCTTTTAAATAACTGAATCTAAAAATAAATTAGTGCAATAGGAAAAAACATTATTTTTCCATTTTTCTAGAAACATAATTAAATATGAATTTTAGCAAAGAAAATATATTACTACAATTCTTCATGAAGACCACAGATGGACATTTCTTTTATTTTTCAAAAATGTGTTATCGTCACCAATACTAGGGAAAAAACAAGAAATTGTAATTAATAAATCTCAATTCTTGTTTAATAACAGCTAATAAGTCATGGACAGAAATAATGTTATATACTAAAATTTGTGTTGCATTTTTTCACTATCTACTTTAAAGTAATACTCAAACAATAGCATAGTTATTGATTTAATGATAATTTCACTGGAAAAATAATAAAACAAGAAAAAAAGTTAAGCAACAAGATAATGAGATGACTTTGCGTGCTTAATCTAACTTATAACTAGACTAACTTCAGGTCGGAGAACATTTTCAATGTCCGCCATAAAATTTTAATTACCAACATATAATAAAGTTCGAATTAAAAATCAAAAGTTATAAAAGTTATAATGAAATAAATTACCTACCGGCACGAAGATAACCCCTTGTAGTACTTTGTGGAAAAGATTAAGCAGAATATGCCGGTGTCTGTTAAACAAAACGCTCTTTAATTCTTTTAACTGCCAAATACGTTATTTCAAAGTTTACTAAAATTGAAAATAAAAGTAGGACATGAAGTTTCTACTGCAGATAAATATTCCGACCTAATTTACAGTGAATTTGCGACTTATTTCCCCTGTTGAAAATCCCCGACTTATTCATGAATTTCCTCATACAGATACATTGAACAAATCAGTAAATAGTAGCCAACGTTTTTCTTATTGGACTATTCACCCAGAGCCGTAAAAAAATAACTTGATTGAACGCATGAAAAATTGTTGAGTTAAATTTATACATCTACACCAGTCCAGTTGACAGCCAATGGACTGAGTGTAAAAATCAACAGTACTGCCATGTCAGGATTTATGAAAAAAAATACCAGCAAAACTCACGTGAAGTATATTAAACTTCAATCTCCAATATCAACAATGACGTTATCCAATACTTGAATTATTATTATCGTAGGAAGATAGTCCGGGTGGCGGTTAATAAAGGTACCACAATAGTAGATACAACTACTTATTGGAGAAGTTTGCCGGGGGGTGCGGTCAGCAAAGAACAACATAAATAAACAAAACCATATTTATTTATTTTATGCCGACGTTTCAACCTATGGCGTAGAAGGTAGGCCTGCAGTTGCACGAAACGTCGGCATAAAATAAATAAATATGTTTTTGTTTATTTATGTTGTTCTTTGCTGACCGCACCCCCCGACAAACTACTCCAATCTAAAATATTATTAGTTCGCATTTTCATGTTGAACCAATTAATTTCCTCTTCTTTAAGAGCACATGACAAGAGAGCTTGTCAATTTCTTGCTTGCTTGTTCTTGTTATCCAAACTGCTAATGAGAAGTTCTCAAAATAAAAGTCATATTTTTAAAGATAGGAACCAAGCCAGATATTGTATTTTGTCATTAATACCTGGCTACTTTGACACTAAACAACTATCTTTAAACACAGTAGAGATGTTCTAAGAAATCTATAAACAAACCGTAACGACCATTACCTTATAAATCTCTGAATCATGTTATTATTAATAAGCCTAAAGATATTGGCAAAGGTGCAAATTCATATGAAGGAACCAGGGGCACTAATCTCCTATGGCGCTTAAATTGAAATGGAAGGAAATATTGTTTTCATAATAACTCCTCAATAAAAAATATTTCTGTCGATATTTGTGAAAAATGAATATTATTGTTCAACTCATAGTAGTACATAAATGAGGTAATAAAATAAAATAATATTCGGCAATATATTTTAAAATAAAATTATATATAGATAATTGATCGCATATGATTAAGAGACACTTAAGGCGCAGATTGCAATAAAAAAAAATTAAATATTCATTAACATCCAACGTTTTGGCCTACATGCAAGTCTTCATTAGGGTTATTGTGATTGACGGTGTTGTACACATTAATTATAAATAAGAAGCAATTCATCCTATACATCTCACCTAATTATGAATACCTGCATTAGTCAAAACGTTGGCTATAATTAAATAATTTAAACTATTTCTGAGTATTTGTTCTTGAGCGCAACCCCTAGCATCTCCTTCAAATATTTTAAAATCACACCATAAAGATTTAAATGTTTCATATGCAACCGATCAAGCCCGAACCAGATATCAATCCGTCTAATCTGAACTTTCTTACTAGTTTCTAACCTATTATCCTTCTCTATTCCTAATAATCCTCTGACGCGCCAGAAAAAAAAGCTGGACTTGAGACCTTCTAATGCAGGTATTTTATAAAAATGCTAGCATCATAGGGTAATTTCTCCACAAATTATGTCATCATAGCTTATCACATTTACTTGTTGTATTTTTAGCTTAAATATAATTGTGGATTCCAATAAATGAATTTTAAAAAATATATAGACTATAATTGATTTATATTAAATCAATATAATTACGTTATTATAAACAATAATTTACTCCACAATTGAAAGTTTTTTGCAAAATTTACTAATTTAAAAAATCTTTTCATTTTTCATGAGAAATGGGAATCGGTATTTAACATGGGTATTGGTCATAGCTTTAGTAATAACAACAGTAATCACGGATCATAATGGCTTTAAATCACTTACAGCAATGGCCCAACTCCTTTGCCGCAATACATTTAAGGTCATAATGATCAGCAATTGCCTTAATCAGTAATTTCCTAAACAATGTGTTTACATCATCTTAAATCTTCCTAAAGAGGGACCAAAGTAACATGTTGGTTCCACTATAGGTTATAGAGGTTGATTTTTCTTTGCAATTGAAAATAAACCACAATCTCCACATTCGGGAAAAAATAGGCTGGTAACCAGAAGCATTATTAACTTACATACTCTAGTTGGTTTACAGATCTTAGTCACAATAAAAACATACCACTTATTTTACAATGATATGTCGCTCTAGCTCAATTTTGGGTTTCAACACTATGAGGCGATCAGAACTCCTGGTACCCTATTTTGCCAACATACGGTGTGGGAGAAAAGGAAAAACAGGAATCACAACATAAAGCTTTTATATAGTTACGTATTTTCTTATCTTATTTTTTTCCTATTGTGCCTACTAATTTTTCTTCAATTTTATTTTTTGTTCATTAGTGTATGTATATGAATCATTTTTATCAACTTCTATGTCTATAATTAAATAAGGCTTAATGATGTATATAGTAAAATTGCACAGTAAAAATAATAATAATCCTGTCCAATATTATGTTAGGCAAAATATTGATTATTAAAAAAAAAATCAGAGCCTATTGTCACTAACTTTGTGATTACCAGAAGGGAACCTAATCATTGATTCTGTCTCGGTTTTAATTTATATTTTCCACTTATAATTTGAGTTTCATGAATACACCTACGAACAGAAACCAAATATTCAAAATAATATAATAAAATATATATGTACTATTGCCAAAAGTGTGAAACCACTTAAGTCCAAAACTATTTCATTAAAAGTTAGAACATACAATGTATCTAGCTATTATATAAAATAAATTCCATTTTGTTTTGTGTTTTATGCAATAATTAACTGTTTTTTTACTAATGGATATTGTATAACTTAAAGACAAATAGTTCGTACATGCGATTTAAAAAAAAATAAATAATTTTAGATACGCTTTTTATATGCATTTGAAAAGTTAGGGTTTGACAGTTATGTGTTTTCAAACATTTTTCCTGACGATATTGTTACATCTCCTGCATTTTTTTTCTCATTTACTCATCGCGTGCGTTTGAAATCCAATTTCATTTGTGCTAATATTGTGCGACAAAATTAAACGAACTCCCATGAAAATTCTGAAATAGAAAAACTTCCTACATTAATTCTTAAATTTTCTATTAAAATTTCAATTTTCCATAGTCAATGTAGAGTTACAAGAATATGCACGCGATCAGAGATTATTTAGGGAAATTAAACCTTCAAAGTTCAGATAGTGCACGAAACTCTCATTACAATCTGAATAAAATAGCTTTAAAATCGTGACCACAATGCCAGCCCTAATGATTGCGGTAAACCAGATTTTACATACAACTACACTAACCGCATATATTCATAATATATGCATTTGTGGATACATACATACAGAAATGTAGATAAACACAGAAACTTTAAAATGTTTAACCGCAACAAACTTAGTGAAGCATGAAATAATATTAATAATAATAAAATAATTATTAATGTATTTGCAATTATGTGCGTAATATGTCAATTATGCGTGATTCCGGAACGAAACGCATTAAGTTATATAAAAATCAGATTTTTTCTCACCTAACTTAACCGAAAACGATCAATCGTTCTTAATACAACTTTATGAGCTATTTTCCTGAACATAAAAAATTGAAGAAAAAAGACGAAAAGAGCTTTGACACAAACCTAGAGTTAGAGGTATCAGGGTAATATAGAACACATTGTAATAGACAATTGGCATGACTATGAAAACAATAAAATTGCGAAACATCGCTTCATTGTAATCGTCTAATTGACTAATCCTCCAGAACCTTAAAAATACATATAATTAGCATTAAAAAAATGTATATATA
>NW_027104700.1:931744-935593 GCF_000696795.3 Halyomorpha halys | reverse complement strand
CGGGGGGTGCGGTCAGCAAAGAACAACATAAATAAACAAAACCATATTTATTTATTTTATGCCGACGTTTCGACCTGAGTTTCAGGTAACTGCCCCAGTTACAAACCTGCCTTCTACGCCACAACCCCTGATGAAGACCTGAAACTCAGGTCGAAACGTTGGCATAAAATAAATAAATATGGTTTTGTTTATTTATGTTGTTCTTTGCTGACCGCACCCCCCGGCAAACTTCTCCAATCATTAATCTACGGTCAACTATCTACACCTCAAAACTACTTATTCTTAACCTACGTTACGTCCCACTTCTCAGGGCTTCGTCGGGGCTGTATGATTGAAACATGTCACCCTTGATTACAAAAATAAATTTATTTTCCTTACAGCAAAATGATTACAACAACAAATAGTTCTTATCTACGATTGTGGTATATTTATTGACCGACACCCGAACTATCTTCCTGTAGTCTACTTTATACGGTCAACTATCTCCTTCCAATAAGAATTATTATTAAATAAACAATTTTTTATAATTAGTCGCCAAATTTATCTCTAAACTAAATATTTGATAACGATTAGAAATAACTATATTTTAATTATTGCATCAAATAATACAACGCGAAACTACTAAAAAACTGTATTAAAATAGAATAATAACCTGGTAAAAGGTTTTATTTAAATTTTATTACTAGATATTCCAAAAAAACAAAAAAAAAATTCATGTAATAGGAATAGAATAAATACGAGATTCCTAGAACATTTGGTTTAAAAAACTGAACAGAGAAAGGAAACTGAAGAATTAATCACGTTATAATACTTTATAATATAATAAATTATAATAAAAGCTGAAAGAAGACAAGTAAAAAGGGGTATAGAGTTTGTAAAAACTTTATATCAAACACACTTTAAACATTTAAAAGTTTAAAAGCCTGTTATCATCACACGGTCCCAACAATTGTTTAAATTATTCCTTATTCAATTTGTAAATTTAATTATTGTGCATTAACTTAATAATAATAATAATAATAATACTCTATTTATTCTGGGACGAGTCCCTTTAGAATAATACAGGGAAATCAACAGAATCAACAGGCTGAGGAGCCTTAGAGTTACTTAAGCCAAAATACAAAGAAATAGAAATATTCATTATAAAAAAAAATGATTATAGGTTACTTACTCACAATAATCAGTAAAACAATAAAAAAAATGAACAAATAAAAAAGAAAACGATGTAAAAATAATTAAGAATGATATAATAGTTTATATACATATTTATAATTATATTGATTAACAATTTTATGGAGTCTGGATGGATAAGAAATGATTGAAGAAGCGGGATTTAAACGTAGGGAGAGTATTGAAGCGACGGATTTTGGAAGGAATGGAGTTCCATAAGGATGAGGATCGGATAATGAACGATCTATCGAAGGCAGCGGTTCGGTGGCCCCTTGTGTATAAATCTGAAGACCGGGAACGGGTTTGCGGGAGGGAATAGAAAATTTGAATTGAAGGAGCTCGGAGATGTATGAAGTACGACGGGAATAGATGACTTGGAAGATGAAGGATGCCAGGAAATACTTACGACGTTAGGAAGGATAAAGCCACTTCACTCTGCATAAAAACGGGAAACATAGGCGTCCCTTGGGATTCCGAAGATGAATCGTACACAGCAATTTATCAAACGTTTTAATTTCGCATCGAAATCCCCAGAGACGCCCCCATATACCATACAGAAAAAGTGGAGTCAAAGTGGAGAAATATCAGAGAAGTGACTAGGAGCATCAAGGAGTTTCAAATGGAAATAGGTGGCAGAGGTAATTTAGACGTTTTAAGGTGGAAAAGGTAAGACGGGAGATATTGGATACATGGTTTTTCCAGGAAAGTGTTTGATCAAAGGTCATTCCCAGGTTTTCGATGGTGGGGTAAAATTTGATGGGAATATCATGTAGGAACAGAGTTCGAATATTAAACAGTTTTAAGAAGGTGATTGGAGCCTATTAAGATTGCCTTCGTCTTCTCCGCATTTAGCTTTAACTTGTCGCCCAATCACGCCCATTCACAAATCCCATACAAGTCCTCTTGAAGTTTCTCTGTGGCTGGTAATAGGTCAGAAGGCGGGAAGGGCAGGTATATTAGGAAATCATCTGCATAGCCGTGGTATTGGGAGTGATGGATCTCGAGGGAAAGGTCATTAATGTAAATAGCAAAGAGAGTAGGAGATAGAGAGGAACCTTGAGGAACACCACAGGGCAGGGGGAGAGTCTCAGATGGAGGTTGACCTGGGACTACTACATACTGCGACCGATTTGAAAGAAAGGGTTTGAACCAAGACAGGGCACTGTTGGATAGAGGAAGATTACGCAGTTTAGTAAAGAGGATGTTATGGTCAACAATGTGATAATGTAATTAAACTTAATAAGGTGCACTTAGCATGTGGTATCGTTCACAACACTTAAAAAGTTTAATTTCCGATCATTTGTATTGCATAAAATATGACATAAAAAAAGTTACAAATATTTATAAGTTTAACTACGATTGAGAAATCAAGGTTCGACACCCCCAACCAACCATTTTTTTCGTTGAAGAGAATTAGTACAATCAGCCACAAATTAAGGACATTAAGTATTATTATATAAATATTCACTCATATAATATATAAAATAATAGAAGAATAATAGAAACAAAAACCGAAAGAAGAGAAAAGGGAAGTAAATAAATGTAAATGAAAACATTAGTATTCACAGAATTAAAAGAGAAAAAAAATAATAATAATGATTTATAATCTTTAAATTTCTTTCTTGAGACTGGTAATTGTTTACTAAATAATTCAAAAACACTATCCAAAATTATAGTCTCAAAACATTTATTTCATTCACACGTCCAACGTTTCGGCCAATTCGGCCATCTTCAGGGACAATCTCAAATTACTATGAGACACATATTGACACCGATGTTCCTCCGATGGATAATATGTCTCATAGTAATTTGAGATTGTCCCTGAAGATGGCCGAATTGGCCGAAACGTTGGACGTGTGAATGAAATAAATGTTTTGAGACTATAATTTTGGATAGTGTTTTTGAATTATTTAGTAAATAATAATGATGATAAAGAAATATATAAATAAAAGAAAATACTATCAAACTAGGATTATATACCCTAATTATCAGACCAACAATACCTCAGACTCTTTGCCACACAAAAATACAGCTCAAAACATACATTATGTTGAGCAAAGTAGAGTGAAATTTACATAGTTTGATTAATACTACATTTTAAAACGGTGCTTGTGAGATGAAAACTTAGAATTTTCATCCTTACTTTAGTTAAAAAAAAAAAGGAATGTAAATATGTAAATGTGTACATTCCTCGGATGAAAATTAGTTTTCACGTTTGATCAGGTGTAACGATCAGATGCAAAACACACAACCGGGAAATGTATACACCGCGAGATAACGAGAACGTGTTTTTATACATTAGAAAGAGGAAAACTGGAAAAGGGGACGGACACAGCTTATGCATAAAATATTAAAGGATAATACAGTCGACCTTCCACAGCGACTGACTGGCTAAAGAAACTCCCTTTTCCCAAGGAAAAAAACTGAAATATGAACTATAAGTATAGATAAACATTCCACAAACTCGCTCTTATTATTTCTTAAAAACGTTATCATGGAACCTGTTAGGTTTTAAATTAAATTTTAAAATACAGGAAATGTGTCATAGTTTAAAAATTATATATATATCTACTTATTGGAGAAGTTTGCCGGGGGGTGCGGTCAGCAAAGAACAACATAAATAAACAAAACCATATTTATTTATTTTATGCCGACGTTTCGACCTGAGTTTCAGGTAAC
>NW_027104700.1:913066-931694 GCF_000696795.3 Halyomorpha halys | reverse complement strand
TATATATATGACCTCATATATATATAATTTATGGTTGGACAAGGACTTTATACAACACTAATCCTAACTCCTCATGTAAATAAACCTCAATAATGTCTATAGCATCACAGAGATAATAAACCAGTATCTTTCTAGTAAGCGTACTGTTTAATTCTGTTCCCTCTTTTTTTTTGTCTTCAAGCATTTCAGTCCAAGTACTCATAAGTTATATATATATGATCTATATTGCGGTTTTGATTTGTTAATTTTTACCCATCTGGTGTGCTGTTAAATCTAGCTTCACCACCTTACCCAACTTTTCTCCATATTCGTCTATCAATAACTAAGCTACTCTAGGTTATAATAGGTCCATCACTACCTCCAAAGGCTTCAGCAAGAGTGAGCTTTGGGAATTACTAGAGGTAAACATTGACCTCTATAAGTGAAATGAGGAACGAAAATCTATGACTATATTGGAAGAAGATAGATAGTATGTATTTTATAAGATAGATAGAAGTAGATTGGAGGAAGTCCGGGTGGCGGTCAATAAAGGTATCAAAATAGTAAAAGAAAACTATTTATTGTAACCAACGTTGACAGTTGTCCTTTACACTACCATCATAAAGCCTTGACGAAGCCCTGCAAAGTGGGGCGAAACGTTGGTTAACAATAAATAGTTTTCTTTTGCTATTTTGATACCTTTATTGACCGCCACCCGGACTATCTTCCTACAATCTAAATCTATGACTTTGGTGTGAATTCCTCAGAACCATACGTTTTATTTCCCTGTTCCTTAAATTTATCCAACACAGTAATTACTCAAATGCGATTATTATAATAATTACTAATTACGCATTATTAAACCTCACCTAACGAATAATATTAATTTTGAAGCTAGAAAAGTGCATTTTAATTACAAATAGTTGATTGTATGAACAAATATTAAATCCTTATGAGGAGAGTCTATTAGAAAATTCAAAGAATACTAAAAAAAAATGTTAGAATTTAGATAAAATAAAACTTGCAATGAATTGAAGTATTTCAGAAAACATAAGGCTTGTAATAATTAGAAGTACAAAAATTAGCAGTGAATTTGTGAATTATTTAAACGTTAGCTGTTTTAAAATATTAATTTGAAATCGTTGATACCCCAAATCGTTTATTAGATTTAGTTCTAATTTTACCCTATGCTTGCAATATCCTTCAAAGCTAAAATTGGCCCCGAAATTTTGTAAACAATTAAAACGATACCTGTTCCAAAAGAATAATTTGAGATCTGTAATACCCCAATTTAGACATCAGATTTATTTCTAATTTTATCCTATATTCGCATTAGCCTCGAAAACAGCTGTTCACATATGTCAGGACGCCAAAAAAAAAAAAAAAAAAAAAAGATATTAAAAACTTTGCACATACAGATGTTTATCTACAAGATCTCTTATACCTGTAATATGAAAATATATATTTTTTTCTGGAATGATAAAGCAACTTTTTAGTCCAGCGTGTTCAGGTTTATACTTAGACCAACCTTATTACATAAATCCACTTACAATGAATGGATTACAATCTGTCTTTTTTTTCTTGAGCATTTTACAATTTTTTTTTCACTACAATCAATATTACGTTTTTTTTTTTGTTTGGAATACTGTTAAAACAGAGTAAATTCTTTCTAAGTTAACATGTCCAATAACTCTTTTTATATATATTTTTTTTATTTGATCTCATAAAATAATTACGATCAGCAAATGAATCACAATATAATGGCCTGGCATGAGGGAGACAGCATCCAGTGTGTACCCTCCTGAAGTTCAAGTAAATATTTTAGCAGACTTCACATAAACTCCTCTACGGCCTGTCAGGGATGTCATTTGTCGAACAAATTTATTGAAACGTCCATGTAATTTATCGTGAAACCGATCGTAAGTCATAAGAATGTGGTTCGTCACAGTCGGAATGCGTAGGTTGGGGTGAATGGTCTCATTTGAAACGTAGAGTGGTGAATTCGCAGCCAATCTTAAAAATATGATTGTAAGGTTTGTATTTTTTGAATCTGTGTCTTTCTACCCGGTTAATAAATTTGGCAGGCATAAGTTGATTTGGGTTTTAGTAAATAATAGCATACGTTAAGTTTCTATTTGAGACCTAATTTAGAAGGTCAGTGTAGTTGGAATAATAGTCTGTCGGAAATATTTTTATTAATTTTTGTATTAATTTGCGAAATCAACAGTTTTGCTTAAACACGGAAAATTTCAATAAGTAAACCTTTTATTTCTTGCAGTTATAAGCTATACAATTTTTTTTTTTAATCCATCCATGGTGGCTGGGTTTCTTCATATCTCAGTTTTTATACCTAAACTTAATGGGCTATTTAGACATAAAACATCACGGTTGATATACATACAGTAAACATAGCATTATAGAACATAAAAATTGATAAACCAATACATCTATCTATCCAAATAAGGCTTGTAACTCGTATCGTTATAAGAGAAAGTGAGATAATTCAATTCATATACAAAAACGCAACAATGAACTTTCTTAACACAATTTTCCTAAGCATAAACTTATTATAAAAACAACTTTTCCAGTAATATATAATAAATTAGGTATATCTTGCTACAGTATGAAATAAATAAAAACAAATGAATCAATAAGAGAAAATAATAAAATTAAAGTGACAGAAAAGTATTTCCCATTGTTGAATTCCAAGGTTAAGTATTGCATACCAAAGGTATGACTCATCAGAACGACGATTACTTCATTCATCCCTATACACTCCACAACCCGTTCCTGAGGAACCGGTTTAAGATAGTGACGCGTTCTTTTTAGTTTGTTTGTTCCGTCTGGGTGACGAAATATTTAAAAATAGTACTGGAGGATTTAGAACACACAACGGAGGATAAGACACACAGAGTATGCTTTAGGCCCTCCGCATACATCGGTGAAAAATAACGTAATAATAAAATAAATACAAAATAACTGACGTTGTGGCTTCTATAAGAAAATGAAAGATCGTCTGCAAACTTAAATTAAATTATGTAGGTATCTAAAATATTATCTTAAATTGGTCAAATAAATTTAAGGTTTAAATTTATAATAAATAAGTTTAAGGTTTAAATTTAAGGTTTCTATCCAATGATACAAATAATCATATAGTAACTTGCATATCACCGAAATACTGTTTTGTAAAATATATTCAATTTAATATATGAATTAAATTAATATGTGAAGTAAATTGCTCTTCCACTAAATCGATGAACTACCGAGTAAATGAGTTGAGTATTAAATTCTACTGTAGTATATTAAATATATCTAAGCAATGAATAAATATAAGAACAAGTTAAAGAAATAAATCGTTTTACATTACTTTAATAAAAAAACTATGATTCCAAAACATAAGAAGAAGAATTATTTTCAGCAAAAAAAACGAAATGAATGAGAATAAAAATTAATCCCATAAAACAACAGAGTTTAACTAATGAAGTGGAAATAGTTAGGAATGTTAGTGTTGTCTAAGCCCAGTGCAGTCTTGCAAATAATCTTGTAGAATGTTGCAAAAACATTTCAAAGATTCACTATATAAGGTTCGGCTGGATATCCCAGTCGCTGCAGTAATAGTCGTATGCGCAACCAGCTTGTAATCAGAACGCCACCTATAACCGTCCATCGAGATTGATTTTAGATCAGTGGGTGTTTTATATTTAAATACTATATATTCACTGTAATGTATCAGGTATATGATGTATAATTATTAATGTGGCAATAATAACACTAATTTTCAATGATGGATTTTTGTTTTTCTATCTAAATATCTCGACAACACCTAAAAATTTATGTCTTGAGGGTTAAAAAAATTCCATTCAAAACTACAGCTTACAGACATGAGATGTTGATACTTATTTGTACTATATGTAGTATAAGGTCGTTAATTTTTATATATATAATATAATTATTAATTAAATGGTTGAGTTTTCTCTTATAAAAACTGTGTCCTATATTCATGCTCACCTCCATAATCTCAACAATTTTTAATATTTTGTTTTGATTTTTTTTTCTTTAGAAAGTTAAGTTTCTAATGAGATGGGATCATTTTTTTTGTTACATATGCCGATACGAAACAAAATTTTAAAGTAAATTTATACAGGACGCGTTCTGAAGGCGTATATCGCCAAAAAAGCGACTTTTTTTTGTACAAGATACAACAAATTTGTTTTGAATACAACAAAATTGATTGTTCGGTATGTACATCCATAATAATACTTTTTGATGTGATAGTAGACCCCAACTTTAGATAATATAACAAATAAATCAACATTTATTGTATTGAACTATAGAATGATTCCTGAGATATAGGTTTTTACAAATAAATTCACCAGCTACTGATTTTTCAGTGCTTATTTTATGAAATGTTGCTTTTTCAAAAAGCTATATCTCGGGAACTACTAAACATTAATAGCTTTGTTAGGACTCGTAGTTTACCAAATTTACTCTACTTAAAATGGTGAATTTTGAAATAAAATTACTTTTTTTATAACTTGCCTATAGTTGAGAACTTTTATTTGATTAAAACAAACTGCCTAGTAACTAGGCGAATCGATTCAATTTTCGAGACTGTCAGAAAAAAAATTGGTCGAAGGGGAACAGATTGGGGGATGAAATTAGTTCGTTTCTTGATACATCGTTGTCTAGAATTTTGTGGAACAACAACAAAGTTTATGTTGATCATAGTTCAGATGCTGCAACAGGAAAGCAGCAGCCCAAGATAGGTAGGCGTGGAAAAGGCTGGATCGGGCGGCCAAAGATCTACGAGGTCTGTAGAGCATAACGAAAAAAAAAAAAAATAGTCCAGAATAGGAGAAAATTGATGAGTTGAGTTTTTCAAGCAAGTGACGTTATTTGTTGTGAAATGAAAGAGATTACTTAAAAACCATACAAGTTAATTGAGATCCGATTGGCCTACTGTAAAGTCGATTATCTTTAAGAATTATGGTTTGGGGAACTTTGGCTACAGGAAGACTCCTTTTTTAAAATCACACTTACCTAATAAATGTTTTTCTTAGCCTCCTTTTGGGCTAAATATATTCCATACCTAGGTGGAACAGTTAATAAACATCCATTTCATAGAAATGAAGTCGAGGTGGACTGGGCCACATTTAGTTCCTGATTTGCCAACAAGTGTAGCGTGAGATCATTTTTTTTTTTTGGCATGGTGTCCCATAAATGCTGGGTAATACTTTAAAAGAATAGAGTAAGAATAGTGGGCCTCGAAAGCAATAAAAAAAGTTATGGTGGGCTATGCCACACAGAGAAGTAGAAAATTCAACAAATTGTATGTTTTTTTAAGTAAGTACGGTCCTTTTTAATAGGAAGCGGTACCTATAAAACTAGTTAGGTTAGTTAATTCTAAATCGCAGAATAATAGACAAGACAAAATCTTTTTAAAGCAAAATACAATTTTTCTATAAGTACAATTATTCTTCGTTGAAATCATTTGAAAGTAGCTTTCAATTCATGTTTTATGACAAACAAAATCATTTTGTTATTTATCCTCTTACTATAGCTTGTTTTATCATTACTACAGTATTTTTAATTCTTGCTTCTAATGTTCATAATTTTTTTTTCTTAAGTAGGACTTCTTTACCGATGCTCTACACTCGGGAAAAAATATATAAGTAGTAAATTGATTTCGTGACGTCCAGTCCTAAGATTGCTATTATTTGTTTGTTTCTATCATGTTGTATACATTTGATATATTGTATCCTTGTATACATGTCTGGTCTATTTCAGTCCGGATGATAAAAGTAGTTTGGACCTAATGTCGGCTTGCATTGAATACCCAACTTGATGGTTTGTTTTTTAAAGTCACATTGACCGATTACACATTCAAACTTCATTACACCAAAAAATCATTGCTTTGAACGAGAATTATAATCAAATAAGTACTTAATTTTTTTGTGCTTTAAAAGTCATCTAACGCACAAAAACCAACATAAGCAGCGTCGATTCGATTCAATCACTCCACAATACATTTTAAATGATTCCACATGTATATTCATCATAATTGCATTTATTTAACACTATCTGATAAAAAAACTTAACCATTTTTATGGAGGCTAAAAGAATAAAATATTTGAAGTAGATTATCAAACAGTTCACAGTGCCATAATTCAACTCAAGTGCAACTGATGAAGAGGCTGCATAACAGCAGATTGAAGGGTCCCCCATCCTCAGTTCAGTAGGCCAAGTTCACTGCCCGCAGCGGCGAGAGTAGTTACGTAACAGGCGATACCCGCATCAAGTCATGCAACAGGAATAGGAGATGCGTCATCGGTTCAAAGAACAACTCTGACTTCGATGTAATTTCTAAAAATTAAAACTAAAAGAAGCTAGTCTGGAAAACTGAGTGGACCAGTCTAAGACAGCGGATCTCAAACTTTTTTACCGAGGTACTCTAGTTGGGCTAAAAAAATCGTGATACCCTAGCCGGGAAAATAATCTGCAATATAATTATCCTTAAAGCTGTCGGATATGTTAAAAAACAACGCAAATAAAATGCGCTAAAATTTTTCATAATGATCATTTTTCATGCATTAAATATGAAATTATACAATCAATTACATATGTATTTTTGAGTTTAGCTATGATTGAAAAATCAAGATTCGACAGACTTTTGATCGAGTCTGGCACCTTTAAAAGTGCTTTACTAACTCCATAAATTCCTATCTCCTACATACTTTCTCATTATCCGATCCTTTCTCCCTGACAGATTATTCAAAGTAAACCACAATGGTTCCTATTTATCCCTCTTCTTTCAGTCCGCTGGTTATCCTCGCTCCCACCTCAACACAAACTATAAAGCTGACAGTCCAACCAATCCTAACGATATCCTCACCACGTATGCCGATGACACATGTGTGCTCGCTGTTAATAATAACCCTTTAATTGCATCCCAAACACTCCAATCCAATCCCACAGCTCTCGAAGAATGGTGTTGTAATTGGAGGATTAAAATAAATCCCAACATATCCCATCAAATTACCTTTACCCTACGTCGTAAACCTACTGACTGCCCAACAGTATACACCAATAATGTTGCCACTACTCCTGTAGAATAGACTAACCTGGAATCCTCACGCAAGACTGAAAAGACAGGAAATTGCACGTCGGTTTGACTATTACAGCATTTACTAGACAAACGGTACAAACTTCCAATTCATTACAAAAGACTGATTTACATGACAATAATAAGGCCTATCTGGACATACGGAGTTGAGCTTTGGGGCTCCACTAAACCTTCGAATTCCTGTCGTATCCAATCCTTACAATCCAAAATCCTTCGTAAAATCCTTAATACTCCCCACTTTGTCACAAATAAAATCATTCACCAAGACCTTGATGTTCTATTTGTAACCGATCTAGCCCGAACCAGATATCAATCCTTCCATTATAAACTCCCTAACCACTCAAACCCATTAGGTTCTAATCTTACTTCCTCTTTTATTCCGCACAATCCTCCGAGGCGTCTGAAAAGAAGATGACCTCGAGACCTTATATTGTAAAAATTGTTTTTAGACTGCTACCGATACGTAGTTTTTCTACATGCTTGTACCGTACCATTATGATATTACTTCAAATTTACTTGATGTATTTTATATACAGTTGTAAATATCAATAAATAAACTAAAACAAAAAAAGTTACTTATCAGACCAACAATGACTCAGACTATTAGCATACAAAAAACACATGTTGAGGAGCGAAGCAGAGTGATATTTGGCGTTAAACATTTGGCATTGTTAGATTAATGATACATTTTAAAACGGAGCTTGTATAAGAAAACTTAGCAGTTTCATCGTTACTTATGTAATTATAAAATTACAATTATATCCTTATAAAATTCCACACGTTTCCGATATTTCCCGTCGGAACTTTCTCCACCCTAAAGCGTTTCAATTTTTTTCGTCACCTACTTCCTTTTGAAACCCGTAGGCTCCTGGTTACTTTCTTAATACGTGGTTTAAGGGGGAGACTCTGGGGATCTCGTAGCAAAATTAAATAGTTAATTAATTGCTTTGTACGTTTCATTTTTGGGGTTCCCAGGGACGCCTCTGTCACCCGATTTTGTAAAGAGGTGAAGTGACTTTATCCTTCATTCCGTCGTAAATATTTTTTTCCTTCCTTCCTCTACCAAGTTATCCAATCCCGCCGTCCCTCGTAAATCTCTGATATCTTTCAATTTAAATCCTCAGTGCATTTCCGCAACACCCGCTCACTGCCTTCAGACTTATAAGATACTGCTCATCGATCCGCAGCCTTTGGTATATCTTTCCTCTTCCCAATGGAATTCTATTCCCTCCGTTATTCCAAAGAAATAAACAATTCGCAAATAGAGCGGTAGCGAATTTCTTATTAATAAGTAAAATAATAAAAAATGACAAGTAGATGCCATGGAGATAGAATAGAGGTAAAATAAAAAATGGAACAAATATATAATCATTAAATTATCTTAGTTCCTTCTTTTTTTTTTGGTGTAATCATTACATTAAAATAATATAAATGGATGGGCGATAATTGTTAAGGAAAGTCATGAGGCTATAATCCATTATATATTGTAAAAACAAAAATCATTATCAATCAGTATCTAACCTTACAAATATTTTTCAAAAAATATGGTCTGTGGTATATTTCCAGAGTTCTAATTTAACATAACTCTACCACAATCTCCGTTTTGAAAACAGTTCAATTTTCATTTCAATTATTACTTTTTTGAGCAAAAAGAATATTCGTCACAAAGAAAAAGTAGGTAAGTCAAATAGGATAAATCAATTAATTGGTCAAAAAGGTTTAGTGAGCTATTCTCCAAGTTAGGAAGAAGCGAACTTCTGTGACCTAGACAGATCGCTGGGAACCCAATGGTGAGAATTGTGCAGCTGTGTGTGTTACCGCAAATGGGAATTGATTTGATGTGGTCAAGCTTGGCCGATACCTCCACTTAACTTGAGGTTTGTCAATTATTGGGGCCTAAGTATAGTAATTTTATTTATAATTTATTTTCACAGGCTTCTTTCAATGAACATCTTGAATGAATTATCAAAAATAAATGCATAACTCCTAATCTCTGTTCCCTGCCAATTGTATACCAAACATCAAAGAGGCTTCCATTTTTTTATGAAAGAATCATACTCCAAAATTATGGCACAGACGGAGAATGTAAATAAGTGGGCTTATTTCTGCCTGTGGAATTCCTGCATTCTTATTTAAGTTGTAACCGATAAAAATATAAATGATTATGAATTATTCATGTTTCAATTATTCAAAAACACTGTCATTAATGCTACAAGAACGTGACTTAATCTTGCAACACTGGAATTGTTTGGGAAATACCAAACAATAGGTACATCAGATCAGTGCACTTCAATTAATAATAGAACCATGCTATTAAAGTTTTAAAAGAAGAGAATTATTTGAAAGTTAGTTACTTAAATTTTTTTTATTTATAAACTTTTATCGAATTTAGGCCAAAAGTTTGGGGTGGGTAATGATTTAAGCGACAAGCATAAATTGAATTAAAGAAAAATTAATTTTCGTAATAACCATATCTCAGACTGACTTTAAGATATTCCAAAGGTTGAGGAAAATTACGATCAAATCATGTCTATCTAATTGAGCTATCTAGTCAATCCCAGTTCATTAAATTTATGGAAATACTATTGAATAAGGAATGAAAGGAATCATAAATTCATTCTATGGTCAGAAAGTTATGTTTTGAGTTACTTTAACATCTCTTCAAGATTATTAATTATAACTAACATTATGTAAGCGTGCAATTCATTTACATGCGAGTTTTACTTTTTTGCCACTATTTTTTTCTCGTAAGCTAAATGTAAAAGACTTTAAAATTTCAGCTATCTCAATATCATTGTATGAGACTCTGAAATGTGAAAACCGTTTTTTTAGTAGTGATTTTCGCTATCTAACATTTCTGTGAAGTTGAATTTGTTGCCTCAACTGTAAATTGCAATCGATTTTCATAATACTAAGTACTTTTATTCTAACAGTACCTAATAGTAAACAATTGAAATAAGCAGATATATTCTGAAATAAAATTATTTTTTCAGTTATTTTTTTTACGTCCACACACTAGAATGCAAACATGGTTTAAAACTAAATAGCAAATTGAAAGCTGTGGTCTTGAAAAAAATGGAAAACCAATCAAAAGATTACGACAATAAATGAAATTGAATTAATAATTTAAAATAAGAGACAGACTGATGATAATTTGTTTGAAGATGTTGAGGCGAGAGTTGGAGATCGTTTCGGAACGTGGCGGGTTCGAATTCCACCAGTCTTAGTCAAAATTAGTTTCATTTTCTAGAAGCCCCAGAAAAGAAATCTTGACATTCCCACTATGAGGCTGTATAGTTCTGCAGTAGAGACTACAGCAAAACAGAATAATTATTTGTTAGGAGTTAATTAAACAGGTAACATTTAATTACATTCTTCTTGGACAAGGAAGTTAATAACCTTAGTAACTCTTCCCTCCCCGTTTCCTAGGGACGCGAATACATTCAAAGTCTGGCACATTTAATTGTTTTTTTAGCCTCTTTCAAAATATATTTTCATACTTTCACCTATTTTTACAAGTTTTACTGGTCTATAGTTTTTGTTTCGAAACTGCTTTACCAAAATTCGAGATATGTTTCCGTTTTAAATAAATCTTTACACTTTCTTGAGACTAGTAAGTACTGTTTAACCAATAAATCACTCTCGTTTAAAACTATTACAATTATTAGCTTCTTAATTATTCCACTTTTCATTTCCCTTTCATCTGCAATACTGCGACATTCTCCACCGTCCGTAGCCTTTGTATTATTTATCAGAGCTTCGTTTTTATATTCATGGCTGCTTTTATATCATCTTGCCTGCAGTAGCAGACATTTTTTTTTTTTTGAATCCTCTTTCTCTCACATTTTCTTTGTTCCAGTATAGCTCATGAATAAAATGGATACCGTTAATTCTTGCCTCAAAGGGGTCTCGTCTTTCTTTTCTATTGTTTTCACCTCCGTATAATCCTTAAGATAGGTTATCTTTCTTCCGTTTTCTTTTGGTAAGAAGATTTTTTTTCCCAATGTATCATGGGAGTAACAAGCCTTTGCTAGGGTTTAAAATAAAAATTTGATTAAGACGGTCCAATTCCATGCTTGACTTTATCTATAGTTAATTTAGATGAGTTGTAATGGTTAATTTTCTTAAATGAATTCATTTTTTTATATTGGTAAATAACTGCTCGGTGTATATGTAAATATCTAATAATGAAACTAACATCATTTTATTATAGACAGGTGTGGAAATCTCATTAATTTAAATTAAATACAATTTTTTAAAAAATAACAATGAAGAAATAACGTATAATAAATGCAAATATAAAATTTTCAGAAAGTCATACAAAATAACTTCTTATTTTAATTTAAGAACTAAAAAAATTAATAAAATACAATAAAAAAAGCTTTACTGCATATTATGTAATTTTAAAATAATTAATTCCGATATTCCATAACCAAAATTTGTTCAACGCATTGATTTAAATTATAAGCACAAGGTTATTAATTCACAATCGAACGATATCTAGGGCAGGGTGTTGGTCGGATGGGTCTATCAATGGGTACCTTGATCATTCTATTGTATTCAACTAAATGGAAATGCTTATTCAATGTCGGCGATTATTTTCCAACCGCCAATATTTCCTGGAACATTTCGTGTCTACACAGTAGTGAATCTACAAGGGAATTAATCTATACCTTCATTTTAACAACGCTCAACATGGAACCGACAATTTGGCTAAAATACTAACAAGGACATACATGGAAGCGTCCTGATATCAATAGCAATTTCAGAACAATATTTGGAAAGTTTAAATACGGAGGAAAAGAGATTAAATTCAATTGCCGTTCTAATAATCTAGTTAAATTAATTTAATGTAATTTAATTTAATTGAAATCTGTTTTTCAAATGCAAAAATAAGTCAATAAAAGTTTTTTATCATCAGCGTAGTAATCAGAATAACATTTTCATAAAAATTAATACTTAAGTCCATTTTTATTTATTTTTGATAGATGTACTATTTCTACTAGGCTATCTTTTTTACTCCTGATGTGGAATTTGCTGCCACTGTTCGACATATAAATGAACCATTTATATCATTGCTGTCGTGACAACTAAATAGGCGAAAAAAAATGACTGCTCAACTAATTACTGCTATTTGAGAAGCTTAAGCCTTGCTTTGGTACATTCCTTGAAACCTTGAGAAGTTTTGTTAAAGAACCTTTCTTTAATACCCAAAGTTTATGTTGTGATTTTTGTTAATAGTAATATTTTTATTTCATAAATTTTGTGTCAACTTTCAAACTTCTTTATAAACCGCAGTCCCAGATATTGGTGATCGGCGATTATATTCCGACATAAAACCATTTGACAACTATAACCATCATTCGGTATTAACGATTATTTAAAAAGAAATCTGAAGATGTGGAAAAGCGTACCGAATAATATCCATTTGAAGTTCAATGGAATAGTAATTAAAAAACTTTTGAATGGACTTAATTTTATTAAGATATATATAAATTAAAGCTGTTAAACTGAATGCCCATATGAGAGAGAATTATCAATTATTAACTGGTTTTGAAGAACTAATACACATGGGCTTAAGAGTACATTTTTAAAATAACGTTATGTTGTCATCAGAATAAAATTATTTTAGAAATGAATACTTAAGCTCATGTGTATTCTCTCCAAGTTTCTTATTATACAACCATAAATACTAAATGTTAGGTTTAATGAGGTCGAAGTATAATCGCTCAGCACAACCTCTAAGTATGGAAGTTGGCACAAAACTAATTAAATAAAAATATAACTATTAACCAAACTCACGATAAAAACAATTCTTTGGATATTATTAGAGGGTTCTAAACCAAATATTCTCAAAGTAACAAAACTTAAGCTTCGTTAACAGCATTGATTAGCGGAGTAGTCATTTTTTTTTTTTGTCAATTTAGTCATCACGAAATTAAAAATGTCATATAAATGCGGAACAGAGGCAGTACATCCTAAATCAACGAAAAAAAAAAATAACCTAGTACTGCTCATCCTTATCACTCAAAGATAATTCAATACATACTCGGTAATTATGTGTTAATGTATCGTTGCTTACGGTGTAATACCTCATCTGATTATACTAAATCCAAAAACTCTTATACTATAAGAAAAATAAATGTATATATAGTTGACCGTAAAAATTGATATATAAGAAAAATAAAATCAACATTTTCTAGAAGCACCTCAAAAGAATTCTTGAATGTCAGAAATAAGTACGTAGATAAGCTAAAAAAAACTATGGTTAATACAAGGTGTTTCTAGAATGATTTGATTATTTTTGTAAATAGTGGATTATTCTTGTTTTGTTCGCTCTCAAACAAGTGGGAACCATATAGCCAAGAGGGAACATGGGGCATTTAAGATACAAAGCCCTCTATTTAAAAGAATTTACGCCAGAACAACTTTCAGTTATCAACAGAAATAAAAAAATACCAGTGAAATCATTATTTCATTCAATATTTTTGAAAAAATGTTATTCACATATAATAACATTCTACAGGAATTTTTTTAAATTAAGTTCATAGTTGAATATATCTCCGACTGAGATGCAGATAAAATAATTCATAAAGATAGTATTTCTACGAAGTTGCGGTATCTAAATTCTACTCTCGAAACTCGAGGATGAGATGCCGGATATGTGGGAACAGAATAACACCATCAATTTTCCGCTCGGTGCAGTAAGCTATACAACATTCAATCATGACGCGGAACGGTAACTGCCTGGAAATTGGACAGATATCGAACAGACCCCCGTGGATTGGAAATAACTTTTTATTATCCTGCCTACAAAGCCATCCTGGGGCGGAATGGAATTCACCGGCCTAGAACTCGGTCCAACTTAATTACGTCGAGAGGAGCTCAGTCTGTTCTGAAGCTCCAATACCTCAAGGAAGTCTTATACCTCTTCTTAATCCCCCTTAGTTAGAAATGCCAATCCTCGTTTAAGACCTCCTTGAACTCCTCTCTCTTCGTATCCTTGAAATCCAACTGCGAAATTAGAAAAACCTTCAGCAAGATGATTCTTTAAAGAAACGTATAATTTAATTTATCCGTAAGTTGCCCATACAGAATTGATATATTTCATCAATTTTTTTCATTCGAAAGGTCATTTCATTTCAGAGATAGTTTTATATCAATGAATATAATAAAAATATTTTCAGCAGGAATCCATAAAACTTTAATACCCTTAATATTCAACATTCATAAAATTTGCTGCTCCAGTGAACAAGCGGATAAAATATTTAATCTTAAATTATATACATCCTAAAAGTAAGCTATTTATATAATAATAAATTGACATTTTCCCAATTATTATATAATTGAACATATTGAAATAGTGTGATAAACAGAAAATTGAACTATAAAATGGTTGAAACGTAGTTCAGATTTATCCAATAAAGGAAATATATAATTCAAATAATTGATCAGATATTTTGGACCAAATAAAAGTGAAAAATTTGAAATGACACGAAACTATCCTTAATATGAAAAGGATATTATGAAATAGCAGGAAATTCCCAAAATATTTATATTCATTTTTAATTTAAGTTTAAGTAAAAAATAAAATCATTTACAGAGTTCTGTAGTTTGTTTTTGGTACTATAACATAACCTCGTAAAATGCTGACTTACATTGTTGAACTCCTATAACAACAATAATCGTCCCCAACAATGCACAAAAAGTATTAGTGCTTGTACATTTTAGTTTATATACTTGTATTTTTTGGACTATTAACTTTCATTATGAAGCAGGGACCTAATATATCTATTATCGATAATAGTTTTTAATATGTTAAAGTCTTCAGTTAAAAATAAAAAAGTATGTTATATTTCGTCACATTTTATTGCCGTTTCTTACTAAATAAAATCATTTTCAATATGAATAAACTTTTTTTTTTGGATATTATGAACTCCTGGTATATTCATTCGTTTGTTAAAATTGTTTAATATCTAATGCAGGCAATATGTTTTCATACAAAAAATATTTTTTAGTTTCACTAAAATATTTCGGACACATACTAATTAAAATGCTGAATCAAAAATTCATGTTTGTAATTATATTTCTCTTATAATTTTAATGGAGAATTACAAATTTTAAACTTAAATGATATTTTCCTGTGCGAAAAATTTAATTTTCGAATAACTATTTAGTCATCGCACAAATCAATGATCAGAAAACCAATTGATGATAAAGATAATTGCTGAACCATCCAAAGTCAATTATTGAAGGTTATGATTTTATATATCTCATATAATCATCAAGCGGAAGAGACATATCATTTAACAAAGGAAATAAATGAAGATGCTTCAACTATCTCTAATTTATCCTTTGGTGTTGTCACTGCCAACCACAGCCATGGCTATTATCTGCTTTTAAATATAATTCCATTATATAACATTCTTATTTATAAATCCTAATTATCACCAGTAATTATGAAAAAGCACTTCTTATAAAAAATTATTCAATATAATTTACCCCGACATAAAAAAAAAAATTCATTACTAGAATAACATGATATAAGTAAAAACGTACTTAAGCGGAAAACTATAATAATTATACATTAAGACCTTTAATATTATTTATTATGGCTCAGAACTTAATTTAAATAAGAAGAGACTATTCTACAAAATCCATCTTTTTCGAAGGTTGGATGGAGTATAAAGCTGATTAATTGTTCAAAAATGTTGTGAATGTAACATAGTTTCATGTTTAAAATTCGTGATACCAGTTCATTAAAATATTGAACATCTTTAAGTCAGTTACTCCCAAAAAATATATTGAAGTATTCATATTTTGAAACTGAAAACAAAATTACAATATATTAGATAGTCCTCGCACGTAAAATTAAAACTTATACAGTTTTATACCATGAGTTTTAAAATCAAAAGAGCAATTTTCATTTTACATACCATATTGGCCATGTTGGTGAACACTGTCGCGTTTCGAACATAATTTTGAAACATGGCAGAAATTCGTTCAATGTATATTTTCAATTCCTGAAATAGTTTATTTATCACTTAGAACCCCGATTTTAGAGTTATAAATATCAAAAAATAAGTTTTTTAAAAAATGTAGTAACGTAGGCTTACGTCGAGGAACTACGTTAAGCTTAGTTGACGAACTCAATAGCAATGTTGTGTAATAAAACACTATTTAATATTACTAGAGGAGAAGTTCTTGGGGACATCTAGAATGATTATCAAGTAATGAAGTAGAAGTCGGGTAAGAAACAAGTGGGTTTGGGTGGCTGGGAAGAGTATCATGAAAGGATTGGTATCTGGTTCTGGCCAAATCGGCAACATATGAAACATTGAGGTCCTCATGGATGACTTGATTTGTGACAAAGCAGAGAGCATTAAGGATTTTGGACTTCAAGTATTGAATACGAGAGGAATTCGATGGTTTAGCTATACTCTGTAAGTCCAAATTGGTCTTATTATATTCATGTAGATCAGTCGTTTTTAACAGATCGGAAGTTCAGACCGTTTGTCTAGTAAGTGCAATAACCAATTTAAATTAAAAAAGAGAGTAGTAAAAGAGAGACCGGATTATTGCGCGTTAGTATCTTTTGTTCCCAACCTGTCAAAGTTTGACATTGACACCTATTTACATGGTAAAAAAAACTTTCTATTGACACCAGTTTTATATTGCACGTTTTGGGGTTTCTGAACGAATTTTATAGGTTTTTCTGCATAAAATTCCATTTTTGTAATTTATTATTTATACTACAAATCATTTTTTCATTTACATACTTATCAGCGATTCATAAAAATAACAAATAAATAATAATGTCACTCTTCTTTGGTTAAATTGCACGGTTTCGATTTCTGTTACATATATAATATTTTAAACTTTTGCTTTAATTAGAGCATTTATATTTGAATGGGGTGAAATTGAATGCCTGCATCTAATTTCCAGCCGTATTATACTCATTCAGAAATTTACAACAATATTAATAAATTTTATAATCTTTCCTTATTAAGTTTATAGTTTAGAATAGAAAAATATAAGGTCAGGCGAAGGACTGTTTGACACTTGAAGAGTCGAATTCAACGCAAAAAAAAAAGAATAATTTCACATTAGGGAATAACATTCCTAGAATAGATGGGTGGTATATTTTCTATAGAATAACTTTGATTAAAAAAAAAAATACATTCATATTGCTAAGATGCCACCTATTTTGCGTGTTTACTTTGATTAAAAGAAGGTTAGATAAGTTTTCCATGTATTATAATATGAATTAAATAATGAAATTGATTTTTGCAGAATTTGGGAGCGTTTTGTGAGCAATGTGCAAACTAAGTAACCAAGTAGTTAAGAAAGAATGTAGTTATCAGACGAAGAACTTGAAGATTCATTTTCACAAAATTTGAAGCAATTTTTCTTTTTAAGTTTATTTTATTAATTAAGAAAACATAAAATCGCATGATTATCAACTCCATAAAAATTTCTAGGGAGCTTCATTGTGAAAACTGGAGAAAAAGAAACCCTGATTATTTTCCAACAGAAAGAGCAACTAAGCCCTTTGTTATCGGAGACTGGTGTCTAAGCCAGGGTGTGCCCGAGGCTTAAGGGATCTCCAACGCCCTTCTTCACTGTCGGCACAATAATAACTTAGTTCCAAGGTAAACTCATTTACAAGACAAACATAAAAAATATTTCTGGTATCAAAAGCTTCCATCAGGTTTCTCTAACAATCTTAATCTATATAATCTAACATCCATAATCTAACTGGATTCAAGACAATTTAAAAGATAAATAAAGCTAAATCCCTAGTTATAATGAGTTATGATGGGTTATATCTCGACATAATTAAATGTAGTTTTAATAGCAATATCAACCTATCCTTGATTAGGTAAGATTAACTTATTATTCCTTACAATTCTCAACTCTATAATTTTTGTGGCCGCCCTAGCTTAGAACGACAACGAATCAAAATCATAAGCCAGACAGTAGTCCAAGCAAAGGGAGAGCAGAAAAAAACCTAAAAAGTTACAGAGAAATTCTGGAAACGAATCAGTTTTATTTCTAATGACGTGTATATAGTGGACCGTAGATTACTGATTGGAGAAGATGGTCGGGGGGGGGGGTGCGGTCAGCAAAAAAACAACATAAATAAACAAGAAATATTTATTTATGCCAACGTTTCGACCTGATTTTCAGGTCTTCATCAGGGCTATAAAAACGAAAAGACAACCACCATCATTTAGAGAGGAAAAAAATATATAAATAAAAATATATCTAAAAAATATCATATATAAAAAATATGTATATAAAAAATATCTCTGCCAAGAACTGTAAGTTATTTTTTCCTCTCTTATCTTATCTCTTATTTCTTCATTTCCCATTCTCCATATTTCTTCTTATTTTCTATAACATTGTTTTTTACTTACTCCCCGTTAATATATCCGTTTTTACACGCCCTTTATATATTGATACATTTTATTATTTTTTGGGCTCTCATTATTTTACATTTTACACCTTTTTATGTTGGTTTTT
>NW_027104700.1:907583-912606 GCF_000696795.3 Halyomorpha halys | reverse complement strand
ACATATGTATAGTTTTATCTATTTTATTTTTATTTAGAGGTTAGGTATACAATGGCATGATACAGACATATGGATAATCTATCCATTGATAGAACTCCAATAACATTCTAAAGGAGAAGATCTCGAGGCCACCTTCTTTTCATAAGTATAGGATTATCAGGTAATGAACGAGAGACCAGGTTAGAAAAAAGTTGGTTTGGGTGGTTAGGAAGTTTATCATGAAAGGATTAGTATCTGGTTTTGGCCAAATCAGCAATATAATAAAAATATAAAATCATATATTACACCTGTAATACTACCCCAATTTTCCAAAAAAAAATACAATATATATTTTTTTTTTATTTAATTTTTGCTTATTGATTAAAACGTTTAACATGGCTGCCGAAGATAATCCTTACCTATTCCATGTTGACTAATAATAAGAACAAATTAACGAAAAATATACCGATGTTCTTTATGTCCAACAACGTAACTGGATTGAGGATATCAGGGAGGTGAGATAAAATTGATGAAGAATAATACTTTAGCTCACCATTCGTGAACGGGGTTTCATTAGCAATGGAAGTGGTTTTTATTATACCTTTTAGTAGTAATCGACCCCTATCGAGGATCGTAACGGACCATTTAGAAAATTGAACTGTAAATCATGGAACAAATTTGAATTCTATCATTGTTTCATTTCGAAATCACACAATATTGGGAGAGACAATAACAGGTGTAATCCTTTTTTTTATAGAGATTTAATAAAATAAACTTACGAAAACGAGGGTGGAATTAATAAATTAAAAACAGGGGTGTGGGAGACCCTAATCAACTTCAAAGAGAAAGTAAAGAAAAAAAGAGGGGAGTTGACCACGCCCTGGGTGCTCAGGTTCACGTTCAGGTAAATAACAATTTCTTCTATTTATGTAATTTTCTGAAATACCGTTCATTTAATCACCAAATAAGAACTGAATATTAAATATATTTTCAGTAGGTTTTAGGAGGGAGTGTATGTGACAAAAACCCTTTTTTTATCATAGAATTTTTCTTATATCTCGAAAACTATTGGGTGGGATGAAATTTAGATATTTTCAAAAATAAATCATATTTAATTTTTTTTTATCTAAACCAAGTAGATTAAATTAGATACCAAACTCTAACATTAAAAAAAAATCAGTTATATTTTTTATATTGTTTAGTTACACCTACAAATCTGCGTGGATAAAAGTCAAACGGGTTTATACGTTGATAATTGGCTGATAAGGGTAATGAATTTGTAAATATCTGTTATTTTTTTTTTTTTTAGTTTTTTAATTATATCAGGAAAACTATTGGGATTACTGAAATGTGCTGAATACGAAACTAAAGTACATTAAATTTCTAACAAAAGAAGACAAGTAATTTGTTTTTCTAAACCATAACTTATTTCTGAGATGTGCGAGTAACAAATATGGCTAATCAATAGCGTGCTTCTTATATGTAAGAAATTTCTATGTTATAAAACAGAATTGGCTCCATATCTCAAAAACTACTGTTTAGAAAATACGACAACTTGTTCATCAAATCCACTAGTGTCTGAGATATAATGAACAAGTTGAAAAAACACACGGTTTTTATCGCATAAAATTTCTTCCTTCTAACACATGAGACATTTCCAGACTCGATGCACTGAACAATATATAGTCACTAAAGAGTTTGTATGAAAAACAATAGATTATTTCGATTGTGAGAAATAGAACGTTACATATATATTTTGTGTGCCAATAAAAAACTATAATAGGACAAAACTCATAGCCTCTAATTGATTTTTTTCAGAACAAAACTAGTTATTCTCAGATCTCAAGTCAATTGGATATTCCTTGCATATTCAGTTGTATATTACTATAAACTCATGAATCGTTCCTTAACATGGGCATACCCAACGAGAGGGGATAGCTGCCCCCCACCCAAGAATTGAAAAAAAATTATCAATTTAATATAAAATAATTTCTTTTTAAGCAAATACTGGTAGTAATAACTAATCCAGCACTGTGACAATTATAAATCGTTATCCAAAGATTAACTACTTACTTGATTATACATACAGAACTTTTCTGAATGATACTGACTACAAACAATCAGGATAATATATTTTACCAATTCATAATATATCAAAGATCTAATATATTATTTATTGTTGTTCGGAATTACAAGAGGCCACTTTTCTCCACAGTGTAAGAAGCATGAGCTCCTAATACCTTATAATGAAAACCATAGTAACAAATCTTATAGATAAAACAATATCATAATTTATAAGATAACATTGGGGTTGAAATAGTCCAAGTTTTCTTTTCGTTTACTTTTTCTTTCTAAAACTGAATAACTACAATCTAATTGATCTAAAAATGATTGATCAAATAGATAAAATAAGTTTAGGAGGAAAATATAATATACCCTATACTTTCATAATTTTTACACCTACTAATTTTAAACACTTCCTTGAGAAAGGCCAAAAATTATATTTAAAAAAAAAATGACATCATAAATCTATCTTTAATAAATTTCTTTCTATCAGAAAAAAAGGATTTATTGAAAAACCATTAGGCAATTTTTCAAAAGTTTTTATTCTTTTTTCCAATAAATTCCAATTAGCTATCCCGTGACCTCCAAAATAGGACTGGCTGTCTTCCAAAAATGAACAACGAGCCCTTTCATATGCAGAGCCAATTAAGAAGATATTTCACAACTGCTGAAGAATTTATACAATAAAAAACACCAGAAATTAAACTGGGAGAAATTATATTTTATAAGAGATTTCTCACTAAATACATATCTCGCACCAAAGTAATTAAATCAACGTCAAACCATATCAATATAACCTCTTGTTCGATCTAAACCATCTTTATTTACCACCGAGTATCACATATTCGGAACCCATTCCCGAACAAAACTTCTATCAACATTTGAGTGCTAGTTATACAGAATAACTCAACAAGTTTTTATTTTAGTGTAACGAATTAAGTAGTAACTACTAAACACATACACGTATACTACAGGAATTTGATACTCCAAATCATTTGGACTAAATTAAACGAAAATAGCTCTCACATCCACAAAATATTTCATTATTTAAAGAATAAAAAACATATATAATAATATTTAGCAATAAAAAATCAAAACCACATAAATAAACCATTGCTCCTTTTTTTCTATTCATTTTGTAATATTTATGGATTTTTTTTTCTCTCCTCTTTACACCTAATTCATTTACCTAGTTTTATCTTTTATACTTCATTTTTATTTTTCTCTTTATATATATTTTTCTTTTTTTGGATATATTCTACATGTTATTTAATTTATTCTCATATTATTATTACAATTAATTTTGAAGATTGAATTAAATTGGAAAATTATTTTTGCACCTTAATTATTACGATTATATATGGTCCTATCATCAAGTTTATAAAATAATATTAATAGAAATATATTACAGACTAAACATAACTAGTGACCTCCACTTTGCAGGGGTAAAAAAATAATGTAACAAAGAAAGAGAATAGATAAAATGAAATGAAAATAAACTACTATAACTATATAAAAATAAACTAAATAATATTTAAAATAGGTGAAAATTCATATGAATATGTAAATTTTATTTTTACTTTATTTTCTTTAATTTCCTATGTTCATTATAATATAAATCTCTAAATATGTTTAATCATATTTAGTCACTTCTTAGTTTACTTTTATTTCATTATATACATTCTCTTACTTTGCTACTTTATTTTAGTTGTATAATTTTTAGCTTTTATGAGCCCTGCAAAATTGGGCGAAATGTTGACTTATAATAAATAGATTAATGACTATTTTATTTTCATTCACCGCACCCGGGCAATCTTACTGTTATATATTACAAATGTTCGATCAAGAATCTACCAAAAAATTTTGTAATTTGTTTCATAAAAATTATCATCTATATCTTTATCCAATGAGCTACTAAGTTACCTTCAACAATTTGCCTTTATTTTGATTAAGCTGTACAAAACATTTGTGAAAAAGACCAAAAAAAAAAAAAAAACTCAGGGATCCTGGGAATGTTACATTGCCTTAATCAAAGACCCTAACAACGATCATCAAACCATAAAGATTGATCACGTTTGAAAAAGTCGCCGAAGATTATTCAAGTTAAAATAATCCACAGCGAAAAAATATAACAATAATTAATTCATCTACCTATTTTAACATTTTCTCAACTTTCTAACCTAAAACGATTTCATACACCAAAACTTTTAGAAGCATGTTCCTAAAATTGACTCTTGGTAGGACTGAATTTCATGAAATATTCAAGATGCCTTCACTCCAACTTAGTACTCAGGCCAGAGCCAGTTTAAATTTTCAGAAACACCCCCAAATCTTGAGAAAGAGAATTGTAAAAAATATATCGGGATGGACGTGAACTTGGTATGGATATAAATAATTAAAAACAGTTCGGTAAAGAGAAATGTATTACAGAATATAAGAGGTTCCATACTAAACTGTGAGGTGTTTCTGCTGTTTAATTATTTTTTCTTTTGTTTTTAAACGAAAAAACAATATACAATTGTAAACTCTCCGATTTCCGTAACAATAGGATAAATCTTATAAATAATATACACATTTGTTAAATACTGTATTATTATGTAATATATTAAGTACGTATTAATATTTTAAAAATAAAAATTATTTTAATCTTCAGATTACCACTGAAATGTTAAATAAAAACGATGATTTTCTTTGATGTTGAAAAATTAACATTAAAATAGAGGTTACGTGATTGAATAACCAGAAGGCAATGCTGCGTAATAGTTTTATTTTTGTGATCGATAAGTAAATACATTAATTTATTTAATTTGTTCAAAAATATTTTTATAAATATTAAATTGTACAAGGAACTAAATCGACTTCTAAAAATTAAATTATATCTATCTTGTTAACATAAATGTTTAACTTTAACTTTAACTTTAAAAGTTGTCCCCTGAAAAGTAAGGAATTTTGACTTAACCACATATTCACTGGGGTTACA
>NW_027104700.1:906955-907533 GCF_000696795.3 Halyomorpha halys | reverse complement strand
GATTATGGCATTTTGAAGTCACTTTCAACCATACATGAGTAAAATTAATATTAGGAGCTAAAGAATTAATTATACCTGATATTATATCTCAAAAAAAATATATATATATTTATAACTGTTTTTAAAACTATACATTGAAATAATTCATATATTTTTAAAATAATAATATCTGTAAAGCTCTTGAAACCTTCTCCATTCCAGAGAGTACAGGCATTCCACTAACACCGTCCTCTCACCTGTTACTAAATATTACTCAGAATAATTAACTTATTCCATAAATTCAACGGTATAGACTTAAAATGTAACTTAAGTTATAATAAAAGGAGTTAAACAAAAGAAATTGAATTAAAATATTAATTCTACCAACTATAAAACTAGGAATTGGAAAGAAAAAATAACATTTTATAACAAACTTTTATTTTTTTTTTACTTTAGAAAATAATAATATAATGTTTGATTATGGAAAATAATAATACAATGTTTGACAGATACAGTCTTATTTTATTTTTTCCGTAATCATCCCAAGGAACTGGCTAACAGACTAATGCATTATATGAAGAAATAGAAATGCGATGAAG
>NW_027104700.1:903612-906635 GCF_000696795.3 Halyomorpha halys | reverse complement strand
TATATACACATACAATAAATACTTTGAGCCAAGAAATGTTTTAATGTTAAATGATATAATTTGTTATATACCCGCAATGCAGCAGAACCAGTTTACCCTATCTGTTCTAGTTGGCAAGGTTTCACATAACTTCGGTCGAAGGGCTTTTTGGGGTGACTTGAAGCGTTAAACGCGAAAACAATACAAACCTACTTTAAGGAACTATCCAAGCAGAAAATGTCTAAACTAGATAGCATTAGTTTTATAAATTTTTACAATCATTTCCATTTAAATAAGTTTCTATTTATCATTAGAAAAGTAAATGAAGCAGATAAAAAACTATACTAAAAAAAAACCACACTGATAGAAAAAAAATAAGAAAATTAATTTACTGAAAGTGAATTTTAAGCTGAATCATTATTATGCTGTCTTAAATAAGAGTGAGGAAACAAATATTTATTAAACTCTTTGTACAGTACTGAAAGTTTAAAATTATATTTTGATGAGGTGACACAATTTATAGAATTCGATTATTAAATTTATCGATCGAAAACGGATGGAAAATATAATAATTGATTTTAATGCCTAAATCTCATTTATTTTTTGTCATATTTTCCCGAAGATACATATAAAAATACAATAGAATACCTGTTTAAGTCAGTTAAAACTTTAGGCGAAAATAAACAATTCATTAACAGTATTATGGAAGTTATTAAACACTTTAGAATATATCATTTAATTTAGAATTCCTGCTAGCCAATATCATATATTTGTGTGTTATTATATTTATTATTATAACTTTTTCTTTGTATTATAATTATTCATATTCAAATTATTTACTTAATTTTTATAAATGCAAGCTGCTTAGAACAACTGCTGCAAAGTCACCTGTTAAGAGGTTTAATTTAACTCAAAATTTCCATTGCATACAAAATGAAACTTTATAGTAGTGCTATGTTTCTCAAAGCTGCATCTTATTATTTATTTATGTATTTATAATTATATTTATACTATACATCTCTATCGATTCTTGATGGGAACCGACCTACGCTTCTTAGAAATGTATTTATATCAGGAACTAGATACCACAGACCCCCTTGCTATAGTATGCTAAATGTAATTGTATAAAACTAATCATTGGATATCCTTTCCACTGGTGTCATGTTCACCAATTTATTAAGTTATAGGTGTCATGCAGTGATTCTAAACTATAAATTTAAGCCGGGTTAGCATTATGTTATATATATATAATATATGTAGGTATACCTATATAAGACAGAGTATGATAGACCTACTTACTTAATTTAAGTTTATTTGATATTTATTGCTATGTATTGAGAATACCATTGACCATTTATATTCTATTGACTCTAACTTTAATTAATTTTGCCATTCAAAATAACATCTTAGGCTTTTTTACTAACTTATCCTTAATTGTTGGCTTGGTCGTGTTATACCTAGACGACAATGAACCACGTCGGTGAAGGTTACGTTAAAGTGAAGGTTAATAGGAATTTCCACCATTGTAATCTAAACTGAACAGCAAATTATTGGCTTGTACACTTCCATCTACTTCTCTCCCATGCCACTGAAAAACACATAATGTCCGCGTTTTTGACTTCACATTTTGTGTCTTCACCATTTTTTGCCATCTTGCCCCCTTCTGATATACTCCTTCCTCAAAGATAATACCTTTCACCTTGGAAGGTAAAAAAAAAAACAATCTGAAAATCTGCTTCTATTATTATTTGTTCAATTGGAAAATAAATTCTATTTTGATTTCTAAACTATGTTAATTAAATCTGTTTTATGAAATTCATCAGGTACAGAGGTACATCTCCCTACCTCAGAAAATTCTTTAATCTCCAATGCAACTACACCTTAAAAGAGATAGAACATACGTCTCCATTTTTTTTTTTTTTATATCTTTAAGTGAATCTTTAAATTTCCACCTACTGATACCAGGAAAATGGCCGAGAGAAAACCACTGGAATCTTCTGGAATCCTGCATTTTCCTCCACAAGTAAAGTCGCAAGTTTCACTAGTTGTTACGAAGTTGTGAGTGAAAATATTTGACAAACGTACGGATGTAGTCCTTTTTTTTTTAATTTGTATTGTATTAATTTATGTGGCTCTTATTTATTTGATTTATGTGCTCAAAACAACTCGCACTATTATTTGTTACATAGTTGAGACAAATTGTAACATTTTACAATAAAACTGTGTATCTCTCTCTTTTACTTCAAATAATGCATGTACTCAAGTTTAATGTTTATATTAATTATTGATTAAGAAAAATAGGCATATTGAATAATGAAATGTGAATGCTACCTGGTTGATAATACTTTTTTTCACATTCATTATTACTCTGATAAGTTAGTGAGACCATATTATTTAACTGCTTCTTCTTCATTTTACAATGTTTTTTTTTTCCTTTTTGAGGTAGTTTCAAGTCATACTGCCAATAGCGATCAATCCGAACGAAGGATTCGATGAAGACGCGGGAGTATTACGGTAAGATTTTCGTAGCTCGTTTCATCTAAGCCCGTATTATATACTGAGATAAGTCCAACGTTTACTTACATCCGAAGTATATATTTCTTCACGAAAACATCACAGGATGTAGATGAATATTTATTTTTCAAGTCATATTTTCATTCTAAATATTCGAATCACGTATTCCAAATAACTTCATTCACTTAAAGAAAAATCAAATAATAACATCATATTTTTGTTTTCATAGTTAAATGACATAATTTTCATTACTGAATAAATTGAATTTTCTTTAGTTCTTGAGAACTAAATTTATTCGGATATATTTACTTTATTCATAGTTTATTTAAAACAAATTTGATCCTTTTTTCTCAACTTTATTCTTTTCAAAACCTTCCAACGTTTCGACCCTCAGGTCATTTTCAGGTTGAAGGTAGGTTCTGTTTAAAGTTTGCAAATGTAAGTGGTTAATACAAGTTTTAAATTTAAGAAAGAGTTATATAGAAGAAGTTATAGATGGGACAAAGGCAATTAGCCGGCATTTTTAAGAA